>NW_026606065.1:24472500-24737500 GCF_029834395.1 Sorex fumeus
TCCCCCCACCAGTGCACAATTTCCACCACCAAAGTACTTATGGTGGTACTATGGAGAAACACATCTTTATTAAGGAGAACTTTTTATTCAAGTTCCATTTATTATCATGGTAGCAGAGTGAACGGTATGTTTCTAGGAGTGATTCTGTGGAAGGGGTTGTATAAATGAACAATCAGTAGGACAATAGACTGTTTCAGACTCACTCATTGCCATATCTTTTGACTACATGCTTTTCTAGAATCTTGACAAATAAAAATGTAAGACGTGCCACCTACTTGCCATTACCTCCGGATATGAACAAATGTGCCACTAACTCTGAAACAGACCAACCCTTATTGGGATTGGTATGGTTGGGATACACTTGATTCTGCACCAAGTTTTCACTTGACTCCTTTGAGGCAATTTTGATGAAGAAATCCCTCCTATTCCAAGTGAATGAGCCTTGAGACTACACCAAGATAAGGAGTTAAAGAGATGTCTTCCTAGAACCTATCTGTTCTAAAATCACATTTTCTGATGCCCCCACTCTGGTTCCAATCTCCATGGACAGATAATCCCACAAAAGACACTGAGGGGGAAACACCAAGACAACACCCTTGTTAGTTCTGGACCCACAAACCCTCCTGATATATAGTAAAAATGTTGGTATCATTTTAAGCCACTGTATTTGGTAGAAAATCAATTTCATAGCAACAGATTACCTGAAAAAATGTTCCTGTTCCTCGTGAAAATTAGAAAGATTAAAAAATAAGGTATCTTTCTTTGCCTACAGTGGGATCTATATCACAACCGTGGTTCTTTTTTCCCCAAGAATTATTATGGTTTTTAGACTATCTTCCATGACACCAAGCTGGAATAGCACATGCTGGTTTTGATACAAGGCTAGGCATGTAAGACAGATGATAGCTATTAGTCTTTCATTAGCTTGTTTAAAGCACCCACTGTTGCATTCTCTTCTTGGTTAATATTACACATCACTGTCACTGTCACTGTCCTCCCGTTGTTCATCGATTTGCTCGAGCAGGCCCAGAAACATTGTGATACTTGTTACTGTATTTGGCATCAAATACGTCACAGATAGCTTGTCAGGCTCTGTCGTATGGGCGGGATGCTCTCAGTAGCTTGCCGGGCTCTTCGAGAGGGGAGGAGGAATCGAACTTGGGTTGGCCACGTTGGTCACCTGCAAGGACTAGTGTATTTGAAGGCATAAAAATCCTTAATGTGTAGTCAACTAACTAATGTGAATATTGTTTTATTATCCAGTACCAATGCCTGAATATTATATTTTAAAATTTGAGCTTATAACAAAGACATCCACAAATGCCTCTCCTCTTATAGAGAAGAAATTTTCACTTACTTTTTCAAATTGTAATATCTTTAAATTTTATTTTATATTGACTTCATTTAAAAAAATGAGATTGTCATTTCCCCTCTAGAGAAGACAATGTTCTCTTTGGAATACCCCAACCCTCCTTGTCACACAAATACCTTTCTCTTTCTCTGTCTTCACAGTGTCTAAGTCAACTTCTCTAAATTAAGCTGTTGTACACTAAGAATAATCAGAGGAAAAAAATATCTTTGACTCCATAGCTGTTATTTATGTGATTTGATCTTCTATTAAAGAAGGATATATTACCAAAAGTCAATATATTAGGAAAGTATTTCAAAGAGATTTGAATTTCTTATACTTCTTAATTTGAGGGCACTATAATAATAATCTTAATAATCTCAAAATAATAATCTTTGGGCAATATCCAGTTATGCTTAGGGCTTACTCCTGGCTCTTCACTCTGGGATCATTTCTGGAAGACTTGCAGGGCCATGTATGGCACCAGGAATTGAACCCATGTCTACCACATGTGCTATACTATTATTCCACCCTCATAATTCATAGGGTTGGAGCGATAGCACAGTGGTAGGGTGTTTTTCTTGTGCGTAGCCAGCCTGGTCCAGCCAGGTTTGATTCCTCCTCCCCTCTCAGAGAGTCCGGCAAGCTACTGAGAGTATCTTGCCCGCATGTCAAAGCCTGGCAAGCTACCCGTGACATATTCAATATGCCAACACAGTAACAACAATTCTTACAATGGAGATGTTACTGGGCCCGCTTGAGCAAATCGCTCAACAATTGGAGGACAGTGACAGTGACAGTGACATAATTCATATACCCTTAAATTTAAAACCTTATATCAATATAAAAATAAAATTTCTATATACTGCCTGAACAAAGTATGTGGTAGACTTCTACATTTCTATGACACTTTCCTCTTTCCACATTGTGGTTCCTTCTAACTTGAATTTTTATAATTTTCTATACCAGCATTCCTTAAATATTTCTGAATTCGGTCCTCTTCTGATGTTATTTTATTTTTTAAAAAATATTTAGTTAAAAAGTCATCATTTACAAAGCTATTGATGCTTGAGTTTTTTGGCATAGAATAATTTTACCCCAATCTCACCACCAGTGTAAACTTTCCTCCACCAGTGTTCCCATGCTAGCTCCCTACTTCCTCATCTCACCAACTACCTTGAGAGGCACATTTTATTTTAATTTATTTTTTAATTGAATGACAGGGAGATACACAGTTACAAAATTGTTCATGAGTAGATTTCAGTCATATAACGTTTTAAAAATTTTAAAGTTTAATGATTGCAACCTAGATCTATTTTTTTTTCCGGTGTTGAGTCTGTGCTTTGGAAGTATATCTATACCAGTCACCTACATCATGAGTAAAACCAAATACCTGGCCCCTGCTGTTTCTCCATTACTTTCCTCTCCCCGCTTGAATTCTTTCTTTCCCTGATCTTCTTTATATGCCCAAAGGTCAGGGGTGATCTATTCATCTCTCCCTGCCACTCCGCCCCGCCTCTTTACTACAGAACATTTCCTTATCCAGTTAACTTATATAACAGAGTTAAGTGAGACTGTCTCGTGTTTGTCTTTCCTCTTCTGGCTTACTTCACTCATCATAATATCTTACAGTTCTAACCAGGTTGCAGCAAATGGCATGATTTGATCATTCCTTGCATAGTATTCTATAGTGTGTGTGTGTGTGTGTGTATGTGTGTGTGTGTATGTATGTATGTATATATCATATCTTCATAATCCATTCATCGGTTGTTGGGCATCTAGGTTGATCTCTTATCTAGCTATTATATTAAGAACAGCAAAGAATTGTGTTGTGCATATGTCTTTTTGAATAATAGTATTTTGTTTTTGTTTATTTTTTTGTCCTGTGGTAGATGTCCAAAAGTGGAATTGCTAGGTCATATGGTAGTTAAATTCTATTTTTATTCTATTAATTGTATAATAATATTATTATTAATTATATTTTGACTTATTCCTGACTCCACGACCCTGATAGTTTTTGGAGAACATTATTTCCTTCTGTAGATTGAATGGGGATTGGCTACATTTAAGGTAAGTACCTTAAACCCAGCACTTTCTCTGGTACTCAAATATTTTTTAAGATCTATAATCATAAGGAAAAAATTCAAATTATGCTGCTTAGAAAGTTCCAGAGAAACTCAAATTTATTTTTCATTATAAAGCAATGTTGAAATATTTGATCAATCAGAAAATCACAATAGGCATCTTATTAATACACTCCCATTCACAGTCATAATGTGAAAGATTTTGTTTATAAGCATACGAATACCAAGGTGGGGAGAGTGGTAATCATGACTCACTTATTTCATAGTTTTTTTTATTTTTCTTCCTCTTGCTGCTTCTCCCTCTTGTTGTTTCCCCTTTGGTTTTTGCTTAATTTAAGTTTATATCGACATCATAAGTATCTCTTATGTACATTTCAAGTTTGCAGTGAAAACAGCTATTAATATTATTGGTTAAGTTAAAGGTAAAAAAGGTAAAGGCCCTCCCATTGATCGTCGATTTGCTCAAGCGGGCCCAGTAATGTCTCCATTGGAGACTTTGTTGTTACTGTGTTTGGCATATCGAATACTCTCGGTAGCTTGCCGGGCTCTCCGAGAGGGGCGGAGGAATTGAACTCGGGTCGGCCATGTTGACCGCTTGTAAGGCGAACGCCCTACCGCTATAAAAAAAACTTTAAAACGAGAGGTAGCCCAATATTCAACAGAAGGAGAACTGCATAAATTACCACAGCTTTAAAATCAGAAAGTGAAGGGGCAGAGTTGTGAGGTCTTGTGGGTCATATTTGAACTTTGAGGTTTACTTTGAAAGATGTAAGAATCCTTTCATTATGGCTTTGTGAATTCACTACTGTTGGATGATTCACCATGGTGGGTGGGTATTGATGAGAAATGATGAGAATGATGCCACTTTGGTGGAGTTTGTTGAGAAATGTTTGGAAGTTTAAAGAAAAAGAAAGCAAAGAATTCCAAGTTACCTACTAAACACAATTAGAAATATGGGCTTCCCTTTTTTACCTTTCCTGGCTTATGATATTCTCCACCATAAACTTATATCTGGTCTATAGCTCTCTAGGCTAGAGCGATAGCACAGTGGGTAGGGCATTTGCCTTGTATGGGCTAATCCAGGTTTGGGAGGAGAGAGCTATACTGCTCGCAGAAGACTTTGAAACATGACATGATGCCCCTCTGCAAAATGGTAACTCTCCACAATATACTGATGACTTCTCTCATCTCCTTTAGGTAGATTTTCATTCAAATGCCACCTTCTCTGTAGAATTTATCTTATGCAAACAGTAGCTTAATAAGACAGTACATGTATTTAGCAGATGCTTAATATATATTAGATGCATGCATGATAGCAAGAAATTATATTAACGAAGCTTCCCATTACTGGGCTGATGGCAAAGACTTAATCATAAAAAGTGGAGACAAAAAGAGCCAGAGAGATAGCACAGCAGTTAGAATGTGTCCAACTCACGTTGCATCGCTACCGCCCTATAAGGACCCCCAATCCCTGCCACGCTTGTAATCAGAACACCTGATTACCACAGGGTGTGGCCCCACAAACAAACAGAAAACAAAACTGAGTACAAAAGTCTTACCACTGACAAGTTAACATGATCCCTGCAACTGAACACAGCGTTTTCCGAACTTGGAAAGAATCGAGTCCAACTTGTTCTGAGCCTAAACACTGATGGATGCTCAGTGACACAGCTTGGAAGGATGAGAACAAGATAGTGACAACATTTGAATTTTTCTCCTTCCTATTGAACTTCCATTCTTTTTTAACCCTCCCCACATCCCTTGGATCATTGCTCACTGGGTAATATCCAGTGACATAAAATGATACCAAAGATGATGAGGTTCTGGCTGCAACTTCTCTTTTTCTCCATAGTCATTATTCTAAACTGTTAGTAAAGTAAAGTAAAGGCCCTCCCGTTGATCATCGATTTGCTCGAGCGGGCCCAGTAACGTCTCCATTGGAGACTTTGTTGTTACTGTGTCTGGCATATCGAGTACTCTCGGTAGCTTGCCGGGCTCTCCGAGAGGGGCGGAGGAATCGAACTCAGGTCAGCCATGTTGGCTGTGTGCAAGGCAGACACCCTACCCGCTGTGCTATTGCTCCAGCCCTCTAAACTCTAAACTGTTAAAGATTTCTAAAACACATATGTTTCCTCCACACCACAACTAAAAAGTGTTTACACACTCAGACTAGAATAGCCTTATCTATCACTTCTTTGTCGATTCTGAAAGCTGGTTCATAGAGTAAGAACCAGTTCAAACATTTCTTCTTTTGTGGAAACCACAGAACATTTATTCTGTACATCCACATTCTGAAATAAAAAAGAATTAATATTTGGTTCCACATTGAGTGTTATAGCTATAACATATTTATGTTATAATTGTTTGGCATGTGTGACTGGTTCCAACTTTATTCTACGATGAATCTGAAGGTGAAAATCCAATCTCATTTGCTGTATATTAGTTGAAATATTACCTATTAAGAGCTCATTGAGTTTCACGAATGATTAGTATTAACAAATAAAAAAATGACCAACATTGATAAAACTTTGTTTTATCAACTTAAAGATTTAAAGAATCAGAATTAAGAAATCACTACCTAATGGTAAATTTTCTTGAAAACTGGGTACTTTCTGATGCTTGAAATAACATTAAAAAAGGCACATTTTTTCCTTTAAAGAATAGTGCAGAGCCATAAAAATTACACAAAGGAAAGGAGATAATCAGTATTTTAAAGATGAGCAAAATGTTATGGTATAATAAATACAAGTGTCTGCAGAGGTAGTTCAGAATATATGTGAAACTGACAAGAATACAATTTTCAAAACACTATACAAAGTATATCTGGGAAGGGAAGATCAGTTGTTAATGTATTTAAAACTTATAATCAGAGTTTTTCTGGTATGATGCAATGCTTGTGATTACTAATTGCTCAAGGTGATTGTGTAATTATACCCCAATTCAAATTCCTTATTTAGTCTTGTCATGAGGTCATAGCTGAGGACATGGGACTATAAAGCATCATTGCAGAACATTTAACCAAGTGAGAATTTCAAATACAGCTATTCACAGGTTTCTAGTTTTAAATGATTGACTGAATACCCCAAGCATCATAAATTTGTTGGGTAGCGATTAATGAATGCATTTATTTAAAAAATGTGTTGTTCTCCCTTATATAGGACACAGATTTCCATATTCCTGACAGTTTGTCAATGAGGTGTTCACTCTGCTTTATCTATTGCATACCTATCAGCCCAATTCAAATCTACCATAGAAGAGACAGAAACACATTTAGATCGAGTAGGTTCAGGTAAAAATACTCTTTGATGAACAGGATGATAAGAGATAAGTCTGCATTTTCAATTTCAATCTTTTAAGTCTTCCAACTATCATGTTACTCATATTTACTGAAACACTCTTTTCTACAGTTCTGCTCAGCTGGAAGCTCTGTGTTCATCTAAATCAGCTGGCTCCAATCCCAAATGAATATTTGTACAAATCTGCTCTAAGCATTGCTATTAATTTATTGCACAATTAGAATATGGAAAATGGAGTGAGGGTTGTAACTTGTCTCGCATAATTTTTTAATTGTTTTTACTCACACCTCTTCCTTTCATATACAAAATTCCAAAAGTCTATAGAGATATCTTGGTACATATTTATGCAGATAGCTTTTTTATTTATGGAAGAGGATAGCTTATTCCCCCAGGTGGTTGTAAAACTGCAATTTCACTTTGACATGATACAAATTGGGTTAGCGGAAACAAATTATTCTAAAGTCTTTAGAAACTGAAATGACGTTGTATAGCATAGTAACAAGATAAATAAATCTAGGATATGGTGATTTTTATATTCCCAACACTAGATGGATTCCCCCAGGAACATGCTTCTGAATTTAGGTTATAGCTTTTATCCAAATATGATTTTTTGATATATACATATATATAAAGATATGGAAATCAATGGCTACCATAAAACAAGAATCTGCAATCATTTCATATGAGCATGAAATTTAAAAAAAGTCAAAGAAAAAGTTATCTTTTAAACGCCACTATGAACGACAGACAAACTTAAAATATTTAAGGGTGAAATATTGTTGCATGATTTTTTTTCTGCCATGCCTGTGTTTGAATGTGGGATATTGTAGTGGGGGAAATGCATTGAGTTTATTTAAGTAAAATGTTGTTGAAAGCTAAACCACACATAGAACCGAGCAAATAATAAATCACAAGTTGTATGAATTTTACATAAACATAGTTATATAGCCAGCATGTCAGTAAAAATAGGGCATTGATCACAGAATATTATCAACATACAGGAGTTTTTCTGATATCTCTTTCCATTTAACAGTGTCCTACCTTAAAACAATATGGATTTGTTTTGCTTATCCAAGAAGACAATTCACTCTTACAAATATTATCTGCTCCAGGTAAGAAGATCCTAAACAGGTGATATGCATTCTCACATTCAATCATTAATCTGGAGTCTTTTATATGGAATCAGAATGAAAATTACAATCTCAAAAGTTGTTTTAACATGATGAAGTTCTCCTTGACAGTTGATCCTCGGTCACTGATCCACGAGAGGTGCTGGTTGGCAGGCGTGAAGGGTTTACAATCCTTCACCTGCCTCTGACTCCCTGAGAGTATACAGGCAGGCATGCCAGCAGCTATATAAATGCCCAAGGTTGTTGTTCTTCAGTATTGAACAGAGTTGCAAATTGGATCATGCTGCCATCCCGGTATAAAATTACAACTGTGTCTGGATGGGAAACAAATTTTTGTCTACCATTTCAGTCTCATATTAGCATTGAAAATGATTTAACGGGAAAAAAGTTTAAATCTTCATGTTCCACTAATAAAAGAACAGGGGGAGGAAATATAGATATTGAAAACATTTCTTTAAAGTCAGAAGAAAACAAAGATATATATATATATGTATAATATATGTATATATATACACACATATTACTTAGGAATCACATAAGATCTGAGAATATTATGTTCAACATACTAAAAATTATATTAGGTCAGTTATACCATTATTGTTATTACTATTATTTATTTGGGAAGTCTTCCAAACAGTGCTCAGGAGGTGATTCTCTGCCAGCTGGGTCAGCAATACAGTTTCAGGGTCTGAGGAAGCAGTGTTCAGACTCCTGTGAGGACAGCCTGGGCCCTAGTGCTTCTCATGGGGCGTCCAGGCCTTGGCCAGCTGTGCTTGGGAACCTGAAGGATATACCCCCAAGTGCTTGGCATGAAAAACCACACGTGATCAGAGATCAAAGCTTCAAGGCATGTTAGCTTAATCCCTGTGATGTGTTTCAAGCCTGGTGACACTTATTTTTAACAATTAGTTTTATATTTTCTATAATCATGTCCCGTGCATAAAGTGCTTCACGAGTTCTTACAGGAAAGACCCTTTCAGGAAAGCATAATGTCTTTTAATCGCTTCAGTCAAGCTATTATTAAGAAAGCTCTCTAGGAAATATTTTAACTTCTGTTGTCAACTTAACTGAGGTTTCAATGGAATGAAACAAGTTTGTCAATAATATTCCTTGATCGCTCTACTTTACCTGCTTCTAACTCTTCACAGCTTCATACGATGCGTGTTACTTTATTAACCTGGTGAGAATAAACTAAGGAGAAAAATGATCCCTGACAAAACAATAGCGAAGTTCTAGGGTAGATGCTACTTTTGGATTCCGTTGAGTCCAAACACTTGGTGAGGCAAATATCATGCTTGTTTTATAATTGGAAAAACCAGAGTTTGAAGAAGAGAGGTGATTATTCAGAATTGCACCAAAGCTATTGCCAGAGTTAGATTTAAAAAACACATTTATCCGACTCCAAATTCATGCTGCAAAATGATTTCCATAGTGTCTAAGGTTAAGTGTGAATATTAAAGAGAGAAGAGTGATGGATGAGCCACATTTTCTTCATGGCCAGAGCCTCAGCACTATCAGAGGCACAGAGAAAGCTCAACTGGGATCTCCGGGAAGCCTTTGAACTCCAGCATCCACTGGTTCAGGCACTCAGCAGTGTGGTGTTGGCTTAGGGTCCTGAGCATCATCATTTGAGAAAAACAACTTCACAAGCCTCGCTATGAAACGCTGAATGTCTGATGATGGGAATCAAAAAATGAAAGAAATTGTAACTCCAAAGCATATTAATGCATATTAATGATGGAGAAACACTGATGCATTTCCTGAAGGAGTTAAGCTTTACCCCGAGGTGGCCCAGATCTGCACCTACTCTGTGCTTGAGAGACTTGTCTCTTTGGGATGAGCTCAGGAGACTGTATTAGGCCAGAAACTGAACTGGGATTCCCCCATGCAAGGTGAGCACCAACAGTCCTGTGCTATATCTCTGACCACCAATGGTACATATTTTAAAAGCACAAACTTTATAATCAGACATGAATATTTCAACTCTCGTTCTCCAAAATAGTAGTAAAATGACTGAGAACGTTTGACTGCATTTTTCTAAATTTCAGCTTCTCAGTTTCTGAAACATAAGTAATAATATATCATGAGAGTAACTTGAGAATTGTGTGATATAGAAAATTAACAGTATCATGCCTCTGAGTTTGTTCAAAATAAATATGAATAGCTAAAAATAAGTAGAATTTTTAACAGTCTAAAATATTTGATATTAAATATTCACTAAACAATTCAATATCTTTTAATAATTTATTTTAATAATGAATTCTAATAAATATTGAGCTGTTGAACGAGAATAAACATTCTTATAATTTGTTTCCTCATTTAAAAATATATGAAATATAAATGGAAAGGCTATGGAAATCTCATAAAAATCTTATACAGAAAATTACACTGTCTTATGAAGATGATTTCATACAGAATTCAAAGTAGATGTAATTAGTTCTACAAATTAGAAATCACAACTGATCATTTAACAAACACATGATTTAACAAACAAATCAAAGAAGAAAAAAATAGATGAACTTAAATCTCTCCATGTGGATTCAATCTTGTGATAAGCAAATCTCAACAGAAAATGCAGTGTATTTATTCTTTATTCCCCAAAGTAGGACAACTTAGAAATTGTGAACAATACTGGAGCAACTAGAATCATCCATGATGAAAATTAATAGAATGTATACACATGTATCGCAATGCAGGAGAACATTTGATGATAGTTGCTTTTCATATACAATGCTGAAGTTTTTAAAATTTTATTTTTGTTTTTGGACCACACATGACACTACTTGGGACTTTCTCCTGCTCTGTGCTCAGAGATCACTCCTAGCAAAGCTTGGGTGGCCAAGTGTGGTACAGAGGATTAATTCTGGGTTGACTATGTCTAAAGCTATCCTATCTCTCCACTCCCTACATTACTAGTCTTATGTTTTCATTTAAATTATTTTATTTTATTTGCTGTTAACTGATTGCAAAGAGTTTGGTTTTATTAAGTTTTATCTACACATTCACCATGTAGTGGCCATTAGGAATATCCTTCATGCCCTTTTCCAATCAGGATCCTTCAAAGATGCTCATCAGCTGACTTCCATGCCTTCATATCAGCCCCACCTAGTTAAGAATCTTACTGAAAAATCAAAAGAATTCTTTTTTCACCAGAGATCTTACTCACATGTCAGGTTTTATTCAGGCTGATGAATGTTTTATATGTTTTAGTTGTTTCCTTCCACTGCAATTATTTTTTTAAGAAAAACGTAGTGAGATTTTGTAGTTTATGATACTGGCCACACAGCAGAGCCTGGCAAACTACCCGTGGCATATTTGATATGCCAAAAACAGTAACAATAACAAGTCTCATTCCCCTGACCCTGAAAGAGCCTCCAATACGGTAGCATTGGGAAAGACGAGTAAGGAGAGGCTGCGAAAATCTCAGGGCTGGGACGAATGGAGACTTCACTGGCGCCTGCCTGAGTAAATTGATGAACAATGAGATGACAGTGATACGAAGATTCAGTGATAATACTGGTAATAATAATTTCTCATAAATACAATTCCAGTACCACAACCATGACCAGTGTACCCACTTTCCTCCATCAAAGACTCAAATCCTTTCCATGAAACACTTCACCACTACTATCAACTGAATTCCATGCTGTGTGTGTGTGTATAGATTCTGGTTACTCTCAAGATAATTTAACCCGGGGTAGGGGGGAGGGGCTCCATAGCTCCCAGAGAATGCTCCAGGTCTCAAAGAGAGCTGAGATCACTGGGAAGTCCCAGGTGGGGTAGGTGCCGCATCCCACTTCCTCCAGATGGAACCCCGGTGACCATGAGCCTCTACAAGCATAGCTCAGTTATGTAGGAACCAGGACTTTTACTCCAAAGCGAGCTGCCACGTAAGCGTAACCACGTGACATCTCCTTATATATAAAGTGATCAATGGAAAGTAAATTTTCCAACGTTTCTCCCTGAAAATCAGGTTTAACTTTTTTATAAACCACAACACCCAATAGGAAAGAGAGAACAAAAGGAAATGTCCTGCCATAGAGGCAGGGTGGGATGGGGGGGAAGGGGGGTCGGAGGGTTACTGGGATCCGTGGTAGTGGGAAATGGTTAATGGTGGAGGGATGGGTATTCAAAATAAATAAATAAATTTAAATTAAAAGAAGATAATTTAATCCACTTTGGATTTACCTCTGTGAATGGCAGGAAGTACATTCTCATTTCATTTTCTATACGTGACATCCAGTTTTCCCAACAACACTTCACATATACCAGTTATAAGGAGAGTCTCAGTGTGTCTCAGCACCTGTGGGTGAGTGATTGTGATGTTGTCATGTTTGATAGTGAAAGGCAATGCACAAGACTGTATTGAAGAGCAACTGATGATGAATCAATACCAAAGCCACAATGGACACTTTTGGAGAGTTTTATATTTAAGTATCTTCATGTTGGTCCACAATGTGAAGTGAGGTCATCTGCTTGACCCCTGGAGCTTTGAATGGAGTGATGTTTCAGTTAACACCATGAAGTGTTCTTATCTTGCCCTTAAGCATTTTATTTTTTTTTTTTTGCCTATTCAAATCACTGAATATCTACTCTAGGTAGCTTTACATTTCAAAAAATGTTAATGCCATGCTACTAGACTTAAAAGGATGAAGACTATGCATGAGCAGCCTGGACTTATCATGTCTCATGAGGAGCCCACGAGGGTCACATGGATACTTCCTGAATACAAGTAGTTTCAACATTCACGTACTCTGAGGTACCAGAAATATGTGTATTTCTTTGTTTTACTTTAGAAACTCATTTTGGGTTTGCTGCAATACAAGATTCTGTACAGGGGTTGACTCCTAGAAATTCTGTGGATTCAAGGTTCCAGGACTTGATTCTGAAACTGTCTCGTGCAATCTTTCTGGCCTAAACTATAAGAGATCTGGCAATTTGATCTCTCTCTTTTTTTTTTTCTTTTGGTATCCGAGATCAACTTCAGGGCATCACACGTCAAGCTTTAACTCCACCACTGAGTCACAACCCAGCCCATGCTTAACTTTACAGCTATATTTACTTTATTGCTGGAATCTGGGACTGAAGCTACAACTAAAACTTAGCTCAGATGTGTGACTGTTTGATCAAAAGTAGGAATGCATTATTTTCATTCTATTTCAGTCCCATTACAGAGCTTCTCTAAAGAACTGATAGCTATGGTAGTTGCTATGAGTAAACAAAATTATTATCAAAGAGAAAATGATCCTTTTTTATCATAAAATTGGTTTGTCTGTACTTCTGATAGAGGGAAATCCTGAAGTCTTTATCTTACCACTTAATCCTATGAATTGTGAGCAGTTTGGAAGAAATATCAAGAAATTTCTGTATTTGCTCTGCCTGTAAATAATGAGGCATCCTAAAACCTATGATACAGAATATATCTTGGAAATCTTTGAATGTTCACCTTAAAATATTTAAAAATAACAGATGAGCTCAAACTATGCTAAATTTGTACAGATCAAAATGATATCATCACATAAGTAAATATTTATTTTCAGTACAATTTTAGGAATGCCAAGTAATATGAACCTGTATAAAATTTTAAATGGAAAACTGAAAAATATTTATCGAATAAATAAAAATCATTATGTATCTATATTAGTAGTTATTAATATCCAATACAGACTTAATTGTGATATAAAAAATTTACATGTTTATTATCAATTTTTCAGAATTTTATAAGGTTCCTTTAAAAGTTATTTAAAATTATTTTCTAAGTTTTATTGAAATTGCTGGTTAAAAAGTGCTAGAGTCTATAAGTTTTAGACATAAATTATTTCACAAAATGTCCACTATTTGAGTGCTGCTATTCTGCCAGCACAGTCCACTGAAGCAACTAGCCCTCTCCGCACTCCCTCACTCAGTAATTTCAGTTCTGTGCTCAGAATCTAAGAATTCATTTATAATTAGCTAATGACTGTCTCACTGCTCTGTTTCTTTATGTAGTGCATGTTTGTCCCAGTCTGTGTCTTCTCTCTCTGAATTCCCTCAATTATCATGATCCATGTTGTAGCAAAAGGTCTGATTTTATCTTTTTTACACCTGATTAATACTCCTTTCTGCTTATAACGCAAATCTTTCTTCACTCATCTACCTTTGAGCATTCAGTTTGCTTCCAAATCTTGGTTATCATAAATATTATTGCAATGAATATAGCCTTGTAAATATATTGTTTAGATTATATTGTAGTCTTATTTTTAAAATTTTTTGGGGGGGAAACTTTATTCTATATTTCATGGAAATTTATCAGTTAATATTCCCATTAACAGTAAATGGGTTTTCCTTTTACTCCACCTCCCTACCAACACATATTATTTCTGGTCTTTTTCGTTTTAATATTTGTTATGCTAAATAGTGTGAGAGTATCTAATTGGTCATTTTAATTTCCAGGTCCTTGATAAACAAGACTAATAAGTATTTTTTCCATGTGCCTATTGATTAGATATGTCTCCTTTTGGAAAGTAATCAGTGAAAAACTCCACCACTAGAAATGGTGAGATTATATTTTTATAGCCTTTTTCCACAAATTAAAAAATTAAGTTTCAGATAAGTTTGGTCTTTTCCCATCTAAACAAAAAACAAAAAGTGAGCCTAAATTTATATGCAGACATTCACAACTCTAAGTACAATTGTCTGAGCTTGTGCTTTTTGCACTTACAGAACTGAACTGGGTTTCATGGTTCCCTTGTTCACTCTGTGGTTTGGATATTTGACTGTGCCACTCCCCTACTTTGTAATCCATGGTGTTTTAATTTAATTACCTTTCTTTATGATAATTATAAACAATAAATAATAATTAGGATTGCTTGAACCAAGGACAGAGCAGGGGGTGGGAGGAGGTGAGGATTTAACTGAGAAATTGTAGAAAAAGTTATTTGAAATACTCACATGATAAGCTTCTGAAGTTCTATGTTCTTTAGTGATTTGTAGAGAGATAAACATATTTGTATTTAATTTCTATTTGTTCAATTTACAGGTGTGAAACTGAAGTATTTCTTCTCACCTCAACTGTGTAGTATGAACAAACAAGCCCATCACATATTGGCTCTGGAAAATGAAATGACAGAATGAGCCTGAAGTTTTTATACCAATGATTGTGCTGAGACAATGATAACCTTCCCTTTCTCCCCACAACTGCCAAATTTTAATGATAACGTTTACACGTATGAGAAGAGGTAAGGATTGACAACTAATTTTTATTGAAAACAAAACGGGCACTGGTGGAGGGATGGGTATTTGATCATTGTTTAATTGAAACCCAAGCACAAAAATGTATAAGTCTGCAACTGTACCTCATGATGTCTCACTATTAAAATTTTTAAATAAAAAATAAATAAATTAAATTAAATGTGCACATAGATTGTTCTTGCTCACTCTTTTGCATCTCAAGAGGCTGAACTGATGTTATCACTGTGGGTAGCCACACATAACACTGGTCACAATTCAGTCAGCTGTTCAGATCCATTCCCGACTGTTACTTTGCTTAACTGGCACCCAAATTCTTCCAGAAGGCCATAATCTAAACTCGGAACTTTCTCCTTTATTTTTCAGTGGGGTCATTGCTGTCCATTTTGTGGCTAGTTCTCTGTATCCTGCTGTGTCTGTGTAATCCCAACAAACCACCACTGTTCACTATCTTCTGGCTTCTTAGACACTCAATACACACCTGAGAAGTTTTCTCCCACTTTCTTTTTTGAATTTCACTTTTTTTTGTTGTTTGTTTTGCATGACCACTATCTACTTTCTGTGGGGCCTATCTGTATATACTCATCTAAGGGCTCCACATACCAGAGAGAATCTTCTTAGGAACCACTCTTGACTGTCGTCCCACCTCTTCTGGCTCAATAAACTTGTTTCATGCTATCTTCCACCCCACTCTCCTGCTCACACCTGAAAATTCTCCATCGTTGAATTTAAAAGAAAAGTTGCTGCAACCAGAAAAATTCACATAATGTCTCTTGTACTTATTTTATTCCCCCAATTCCTTAGCGGAAACATCGAACTTTGTTTTTTACTCTTCCCACTTCTTTTCTTATTTAGTTGGTTTCTAATTTGATCCACTTCCACACATCCTTCTCAGCCACATCCCTCTCCCCTTTCCAAAACCCTCCTCCTTCAGAGACTCTTAGGTAAGCTCCTGAATCCTGCGCCATATATTCCCAAAACCCTGGGTTAGGGGAGCCAGCGTGTTAGAGAAAGTGGTCCAGCAGGTGGAGATTCCAATCCTTCCAGTGCCCGGAGGCTTGTGCTGTGGAATGAGAGCTCAAATCCATGGGTATTTTCACTCATGCACATCCCTCTATTTGGTTCTGCCAGTTTGCTCCCATACATCTTGTTTTCTAGCCAAATTCAAAGGGTTGATTTTTAGGATTATGGCTCTTCAATCTCTGCTTGCAGCTCCCACCTTCTCTTTGTTCAATTGGCAGCATTTGCCTCCATCCTACAGCACGAGATTTATCTTTGTCCTTGGAGAAAACTGGACTGTTTCTCCTGAACGGAGATAACGAGCCTCTTTCTGGACTCTAATCTCCTCCAATACAAATTTACAGGTTGGAAGGTGGCTCAGTTGCCAGGCTAGAGGGCACAACATGAGAGAAAGTGTGTATGACGCAGAGGCACATTGTCATCGATGGTGGGAAATATCTTCCTAAAGTCCAACTATCAATAACTTTGCAAGTCAACATTCTTTAATTAAATAAAAACAATGGCTTAAAATTGCCTCAAAGACATAGACCATTTAATGTAAATAAGTTGTTAATTCATTATTGAAAAAGTATAAACTCTGTTAGCTAGCTAGGAGTAATTAGACCTTGATTAATCAGAAGTCACCCATAAGCATCATGAGTGGATACTAAAGAAATAACAAATTAAAAAAGACATATGCCAGAAACCTCAGGGCATGGCAAGCATCCTGAGAATGATAGCTATTTGGGGCTGCAGGGGTCTCCAGAGAAACTGTGTATCTCTGCTGCTCTCAAATGCAGGCTTTGCAGAGAATCTGCCACTAAACTGACCTTGTCAAATGCAGAGATTAATTCAAGATGACACACTGACAATACTCGTTTGCTTGCCTGTCTCCCCAAAACTTTGCGGACTTTTAAATGAATACACACAACACGTAATAAGTGTATGGGCATTAACATGAAAATAGCAGGGATGAATTACTGGTGTCTGAGATAGTAAGAGAGAGAAAGGCAAGTGAGTACTAACTTTCCACTAGGAACAAAGGAAACTTTGGCTTTTTTACCACAGCTATGCAGTCAGGTGAGGATTGTCTTCCAAAGGAAGGATAAAAAAGTAACAAAGGATAAACAAAGGTGGACAAACAAAGGAAATGCATTGAACAGGTAGTGCTCAGTCTAACTATACCTCCTCATCTCCAAAGAAGGACATTTTGCAGTTTAGAGTGTTAGGTTCTATCAGATTTGTTATTGAGTGAACCGTTCCCTACTTCAAATTCTGTACTGGTCAGAGGGGAGTAGAACTGTCCTCTCACTACTGACCAGTTGGTAGAGGAAAGAGGCAGCTTGTCAGGCTGGCCTAGTGTGACCCAAGTGTGTCTTTTATAACTTGTTCACTTTAAGTCGATTTTATGGATGTTGCAGTCCAATCTCTAAAATAAAACATTAGCGGGAAAGGTCTTTTCTGCATTCGATAGAATTTTGCTGGGCACACAGACATGTATTACCAAGCAGGGACCAAATCAGAGGTATTAAACTTAATGAAGTTTAATTTGCTCTCTCCTCCTTTTGTCCTGATTGCCTGTAGCATAAAATGTTCGCAAGTCATAGTTCAAAATATTCTAACGACAGAATTTAGCTAAACCTAGCAGGCTCAGAACATTATACTCAAATCACTTTGCCTACAGTTGGATGCAAAGACTTTCCAAATTCAAGCTTTGGGCATCATCATTAATTATTGTGTCGTCTGAACTTGCTAGATGCTTTTACCTGATTCGGAGACATAAACTTTTCCTGGAATGTGCCACCTTTTCAGGCAATCAACAGATTTTGAATCTCAGAATTTATCAAATTGGAATACTTTGTGCTTTATTAGTTATCTTATTTATTCAAGCCTTATGAGAGCTAAAACTAGATGGCATGTTTTTGCCATTTCTGTTTCATACTTCTAATGAAAATCACTCCTATTAGCTAACTTCCTCCCTGTTTTCTACATTTCAGATTAAATCCCCCATTATCGCAGGGCATGTCTCAGTTAATATTGGGTAGAAACTTATAATTTTTCTCTCTTTTTTAGGGTTACAGAACCTCAGGTAGTAGCAGACTAAAGATGCTTAATTCTCCATCCCATTGCCTATTGTGATGTTTAATGGAGAAGATTTAAATGGTACCAAATCCCTTTAGAAGTTCCTGTGTTTCAGTGTTGCTGTGTTACAATGGCAATTCAAACCAAAATCAAAATCCTTGGGTTATATCTCATTTTTCTGTGGTTCAAAATTTGGGCATGTGTTCAACCAGGTTTGTTTCTCTCTGGGATGTGGCAGATATTCCATCTCTGTGTTCTGCTGGCAGACCTGTTTCAGCCCAGTCTTGGGTACTCATCTCATCTGTTGGTACACTTTAGTGAAGAGGCCACAGTCCCTGAGAGTGTTGACCAATAACTAAGTGTGATTTGTCCAGTACAGGGACCTAACTTCCTAACTTCCTACTTCTGTGTTAAGAATATCTTAATAGCTATACTTCCTGTGTTAAGAATATCTCTCTATCTCTTTCTCTGTCTTCATCTCTGTCTCTCTCTCTCTGTGTGTGTGTCTGTGTCTGTGTCTCTATCTTTGTTCTTCTGTTTCTCTGTCTCTCTAACTCTCTCTGTCTCTGTCTCTGTCTCTCTGTCTCTCTCTCTGTGCGTGTGAATGGGAGACAGGGAACAGAAAAGAGAGAGACTTTTGAACCTTGGTCCAGAAAAAGGCACAGATTTGCTTCTGTGATCTGCTGTCAGGGGGTCACACTCATATTCCATGGTGACGACAAGAATATTCCCAGAGCCCTCCCAGATTTTGCTAAACATTATTCAATTTTATATTCCATCTCATTACTCAGAATGATCTTTCATTACAGTTTTTGACTATTCTGTTCCTTTACTTTCTCAACTATCTGTGAGATTTGAGAACATTTTTTTGCAATATGGTCACCTTTATCTTAAGGTTAGAATGCTAATGGTATACATCTTTCAAATTTTTAAGCTTGGGTTGAGTTGGAACTCTCTTCTTTTAGAATTTAGATCAACAATTCCAGATTCTAGACTACTGAAAAATGGCCTGCATAATGCTTAAGGAAAAGGTTTTTAAGCCCATGGTTCTAAGAATGCCATATTTAGACAAATTAGCATTCTTATATAAGAATAAGAGATGAGTTATAGGCTTAGAAGAGTTAAGTGAATCATCTTTATATAATACCTGAATAAATAATTTGTGAATTATTTTAACGAAACAAGGGTGGAATGAGGAAAATCTAAGATACTGTGATTTTAACCTAGAAAATAAAGAAAAGAAATTTCCAGAATGTTTTAACCAGATTTAGAAAATGCTTATTTCATACTAAAACCATAGACCATGTACACACACACACACACACACAAACACACACACACACACACACACACCACAAACCATCCTCCCATTGTTCATCGATTTGCTAAATTGGGCACCAGTAACGTCTCCATTGTGAGACATGTTGCTACTGTATTTGGCATATTGAATATGCCATGGGGAGCTTACCAGGCTCTTCCGTGCAGGCAGGATACACTCGGTAGCTTGCTTGGCTCTCCTAGAGGGATGGAGGAATCGAACCGAACCGGGGTCGGCCACATGCAAGGTAAATGCCCTACCATCTGTGCTATCTCTCCAGCCCGTAGGCCAGATACTAATTAGAATTTGTAAACTGCAGCAAGCATGATATAACCAGGGCCAATTTGATACTTGATCTGAGTTTTTGTAAATGACAATGATTTGAGCAAAGAATTTCACATCAGTGATAATTCTACCACTTTTTCACTCTTCTGCAGATTATATGTACTTGGTTTATCTTCCATTTCAGACTTAAACTTATTTATAAAATCAAGTCTTACTGAGGATAAATAATCAATCTCTTGATGGCTACATGATTTTATTGATATAAATATTTCCTCCCCGCCCCGACCAGGGCTCCGGCAGCCAAGGACCTCCAGGACCAGCCACCACCATGCTGAGACCTCTCCGCACACCTGAAGGTACTGGCAGAGGGACAAATCCACACGGGTTCCGGGGCCGAGATCTGCCAGCCTACTCGGATTGGAGTCGAGCATCCTCCACCCAGATCCTCCAAATTCCAGTAGGCGGGGGTCACACCCACCACCTGGCCCCCTGGAGCCATGTAATCCCATCAAAGGTCAAGACTCAAAGACTATAAAATCCAGCTCCCGGAACCGCGCAGCCAAATACGGCCGCGCGCGACATCTTATCAGGACATCTTTTATGACATCTTATCATCTCATTCCTACTTTGGACAAACTTGCAGGCTATCGAATGTAGCCTGCCCACAGGGCAGAGTTTGACAAACTCCCCTTGGCGTACCAAATATGCCAAATACCAGTAACAATGATGGGTCTCATTCTCCTAAAGAGCCTTGAATATAATCTCAGGGTTAAGATGAAAGAGACGTTACTGGGGCCTGCTCGAGGCAATCGACGAATAACAGGATGATGAAATAAAATGAAATGAAATATTTTGGATGGTATCAGTAAATATAGTTCTTTTCTTTCCTTCGATGTTGTTATTTTAATTTTATAATAATTAAAAATGTTAGGGGCTGGAGCGATAGCACAGCAGATATGGTGTTTGCCTTGCATATAGCTGACCTGGGTTTGATTCGCAGCATCCCATATGGTCCCATGAGCAACACCAGGAGTAATTCCTGAGTGCATGAGCCAGGAGTAACCCCTGTGCAATGCTGGGTGAGACCCCAAAGAAAAAAAATGTTAGCAGTGTTGTTTGGCTGAACATGAATTAAGATGTTGATAGTAGAAAGTTATGACTTTGTCAAAACAGTCTGTAAGAGTATAAGATACTCAGTTTGACCAGCTTTCAAGATATGAAACTGCACCTACCTGGATATTTATTTGTATGCAGACATATGAATGCTGAAACAACTCTAGTTGTTCACAATGTTAGTCAAAATATAACTGTCTTTGAAGTTATGATAGAGATTTAAAAAGTGAATAAAGGAGAAGAAAATAATGTTATCCTATTTAACAGTGGTAGGGCATTTGCCTCGCGCACAGCCAGCCTGGCAGAGCTGGGTTCAATTCCTCTGCCCTTCTCAGAGAGCCTGGCAAGCTACCGAGAGTATCTCGCCGGCACGGCAAAGCCTGGCAAGCTCCTTGTGACATATTCAATATACCAAACACGGTGACAACTAGTCTCAAAATGGTGACGTTACTGGGCCCCCTCGAGCTAATTGATGAACAAGGGGAGGGAGGACAGTGTTTGTTTGTTTGATCTAACAGTATGGACACAGGTAGATGCATAAATATGTTATTCCTATAGTGGCTGAGAAGGATGTAGCATCTCATACAAATGTTGGACCTTTACAGCAATTGGTGATTATCACACAGACCCAAAGTGAAAAATACATTATATTTAGATTTCTCCACGCATATTGATATTATCAAAAAATAAGGTTTATTTTTGCTTAAAACTCAAAAAGATATTGTAAAGAGTTACAGCATGTAGTGGATTACATGAGATCACTATGTCACTGTATCACTGTCATTCAATTGTTCAATCGATTTACTCGAGCAGGCACCAGTGATGTCTCAGTTGTCCCAGCCCTGAGATGTTAGCAGCTTCTCCTTACTAGTCTTTCCCAATGCTGCCATATTGGAGGCTCTTTCAGGGTCATGGGAATGAGACCCGTTATTGTTACTGCTTTGGGCACATCGAATACGTCACATGTAGCTTGCCAGGCTCTTCCGTGCATTACATGAGATAAAGGACATTATTGGACCAACTTGTGGAATATGATTTTAGGTGGTAGATCAGGCAAAAAGTCTTCCACCAACATTACATTTCCAGAAATAAAACTCATATTATAGTTTAAAAGGCAAATGCTCGGGGGGTTGGAGCAATAGTACAGTGGGTAAGGTGTTTACGCTGCACACAACTGCACCTGGGTTCAACCCCCAGCATCCCATATGTTCCACCAGCACCCACTGCGAGGAGTGATTTCTGAGTTCAGGCATAGGAATAAGCCCTGAGCATTGTTGGGTGTAGTCTCCAAGTTAAAAAAAAAAGGTGTTTTTTTTTTAAGTAATAGGAGACTTTTCTTGATCTCAGAACACATAGATCAAGGCTTCAGTGGAATTTATATCAATAGCTCACTCTGAACTGCTGATAGTATGTGCGTGTATGGATGTGTGCATTATGCCTCTGGTATATGTGAATGTGTACATCAGCATACATGGAGATAATTTAACAATAAAGTAAATTGGGGAAAAGAATTCCTATAAATGCAAGCCTGAAATTATCCTCAAATCAAAGTTTAAGTGCTGTTCTCTCATGGAAGATTGGCACAACCCTGTTCCAATACTTATTTCCATAGTTTGATCTATTTATTGAAATCTGCCCAAGCACTTTGGCTTCACACTCAGAATTTAACCTCTCTATCTTAATTATAAACATTAATAGGTGTAAATGTGGGTGCCCAGTTTACGTGACCTTGGAAAATGCAAGATTCCAGATACTGCAAAGCTGCCTTCTAAAGTGTTACATTTCATCAAGGCACAGCAAGTGACATGTGATGGCTAGGAGCTATTCATAGTCCTTTACAAAGCCCCACACCCTCTTTTCACTGAGTTAATATGTAACTAAAATAAGACCGAACACATCTTAGAAAATCCATCTTATTACACAAATCACTAGATTAGGAGAATAACTCTAAGATTTGTGAAATTAAAAAGCACAATATTCTTTAAAATTTTATAGTGACTTTTAGAGTGCAATGGATTGAGGATAATGCTATTTCTTGGAATTTATGTAGAATTTTTCTCCTTAAGCAGACTTCAAAACACCTCAACAGAAGGTGTTCAAATTAAACAAGTGTGACTTTATTGGCTAGCTTAGAATTTTTTTCTCTTGCTTCCCCCATTCCCTTTTTGTTTTACTCTTGAGACCTTAATACCAACAGAAGCCTAAAATTCATCTGCACTCCACTTAATATGTGTAACCAGCTGTGATTTTATTTTTTTGATGCTGCCACATGAAAAAAAAAAGTTTTTTTTTCCTAAGCTATAGGTGTTAATTGGTATCTTTGTATCTTGCTAATTAAGTTCTAGCAACACCTTTTTCCTTTTCCTTCTTTGCATTTAATGAGCTCCCTTGTTGTATTAATTTATTAGATAATTAGATAAAACAAAAAATAAGTTCAGTTTCTTTAAGAATTGCTCAGGAAAGTACACCCTAAATATTCAGACAGATAACAATGTATACATCATATAAAACCAAATCTGCCTAGAAGAAACATACTGTTAGCCTATGGATTCACACTGATATTTTAAATAACGGAATCATTAGGATATATGGAAGGAAGATTGATTCAAAGCTCAGGCAGCAACAATTATTTTGGTGCAAGCAAAACAGAATCACATATGGTACAACATGATGCTCGTACCAGAAACCTTCGCAATATTTAAGTACAACAAACAAATGATCAGTTAAGCAATGTGCCCTCTGGACTCTAATTATCATTTTTATCCGCATGTTCATTTTCTCTCTAAAATTATTTTTAAGCCACCGGCCAGACATTCTACTCCTTTTCGACATTTATTTTGATGCCGGAATTTATTTGACAAATGGATAATGGGGGGAGGGAAAGCCATTGCCCTACATTGAAACTGATCATTGTTTAATAATATAATAATTTTTATTCAGCAGCAGTTAGGGAATTTGGGAAATCATTTTAAGTGAGAAAACCCAGATGTGGATGATTCTATTCTCCCACTACAGCTGAGAGTACTTCAGGATGATAGCTGCCTAGCTTGTATAATATCTTCATAAAAAGTCACTGACATCATATATATATATATATATATATATATATATATTTGTCCAGTATAAGTCATTGATCTGGCTTTTTCTAGAGTACACTTTGAAAATCTAAACATTTGGTGTCAAAATGTCATAAATATCTATCTAACCTTGATAAGAGGCAAACTATCAAGCTATAAGAATTAATACTTTATTGACAGGCATAAACCCAATCAACTTTGAAAATGTATCTTGTAAGCAACAAAGGATGTATTAAGCCTGAAAATCATAATAATATACAATCTCTTGAAGCTTCTCTTTGCTACTCAGTGTCCTATTCAGGATGAATGCCTTTAACAGAAAATGTTAAAAGTGCACAGAAGAGGCAAAAACAAAACATGAAACCAAAACTAAACTAATGTCCCAGCAGCAGTTCTTGTCACCATGTCCAGAATGAAAAATGCTCAGTATCTCCAGGCTATCTGTGTCCATCCAACATTTGCTTTTGAATAAAAGCAGGTTGGTAGATAGGTATGAATTCAAAGAAGTTTGTTTCCGCTGGATCTTCTGGTGAAATGGATCAAAGTGAAACCTCTTTCTGGGAACACTCACTGCTCAGGATTAGAACGGAGAGTTTTTCTTTCCTACATTTAAGAAGAATGGAAGTCATCAATTTACATCAAATTTTAAAACTTCAATTGCCTTTGGTTTTTGCTCTTCCCCAAATGCTAGCTTAATTCCCTCATGACACTTACAAGTATAAAGGGAATAGAGGACTCAGAGGGACAATTGGCAACAGAGATAGCAGAGTTATGAGAAGATTATTTGTAGAAAATATTCTTCCCATGTGTAGACTTGCCCTTTGAAGCAAAGAATTACAGCAGGAAATTAGGAATAGGCTGGTGCAGTCTCATAAACAAGTACAAAATTGTGTCAGCACACCAAAATATTTCACTAGACTGCCCTTCCCCTAGGAGGCTCCCAGGTGGTATAATAAATGGAATCAGCAACCCTTTCTGCATGCCTCGAATGTATGATTATTTTGGCTCAGCCAGCCATTAGTTATTTGTAAGCTGGGGCATAAATACAGACTCTACTTGAATATTTATGGACAGTGCCAGAATCTCCCTTCATTAATTTGTCTACATATGGAGAATCTAGCCATGGGCAGGATAGGAAATATTTACTCAGCGACCCTTTATGTAACACATTAAATATGAATGTGCTCTTGGTGTGGGGGTCTGGAAACTCTTGCTAGCTGCTGAGTCCTGATTGACCCTTTATCATTTTCTCTCTTCCTGTAACCGAATGTAAAGCTGGAGAGCTGCCTTTCACATTCCACAGACTGTCACAGTTCCAGACTAATCCTATAAAAAAAATTACTAAGTTTTCATCCAGATATATTTTTAATAATCAATAGGGAGTTTCTCTCCCCAGAATCCAGCTAAAACATTGCTAAATATTTTTGGTCCTTGGTAGAAGAATAACCATCTTAGATTTCACTGTTTCTCACTGAACAATATTAACTTAACCACTTAAGTTATATGGTCATAGAAAAGTTACTGTTGCTATACTTTTGGCAAACTCAGGTACAGTAAAAATAAGCAGAAAATTTAATGCAAAAATATGAATTTAGTGCATTTTTCTGGTTTTATATTTTAAATATATTAGTGGACATTAGTATTAATGCCAGGTACTATACAGCAAAAAAAAAAAAACTCAGAGTAAATCTAATATTAAACTTTCCTTTATTGCAATAAGACTTGCAGGTTTATTTACTTTTTGCATAGGAGTAGTTATAGAGATTCGATAAGTTAAAGTACTTGAATGTATTTACATTTAATAAAATTTGTTAGCACAGTTTAAAATGTGTTACTTGCTGAATATTTCCATCTAACTACTATTCCATGGACGTATATCCTAGGAAAAGGTTATATTTTTAAGTCATTATACATCCAATGAGACAAAGTGATACCATCATTTGTTAAATAATGAATTGTGCATTGATTCTCTTAATTCTCCTAGGAAAGGACAGTGAAGTTTGGTATATTTAAGGGTGAGAAACTGAGAACGGTTCTTAAACTACCTACCCTACTTAGAAGAAAACCTGGATTCATAAAATCATTCATCTGCCCAAGACTCTCGACACAATTGCACCCAACAGACTTGTTGGGAGAGGTAAACTCAAGAATTGCTGGAGGAAGTCATGGGAAGCTTTCAGTGCAAGCTCCACCTTGAAGACAGGAGCTTTATAGCTCTCCTGAAGTTCTGCATGCTTGGAGTAATCCCTTTGAGAGACTTTTTCGGTTGTTGTTTGTGGTTTTCTTTTTTAGTTTGCTAATCTAAAGTGAAAAGTACATTATTAGTGAAAAGAGTTTTGCCTTTTAAGTTCTACTTTGAAAATTTCTATAAACATGTTAAGAAGAACAGGTATGCAGTATGTGTTTTCTTCAATAAATCAGTCAAAGCAGATATTTAAAAATGTTTAGCCAACTAAGATATTTTCTGTAACTATCAATTATTATGTATTGCATTTTATCTTTACGAATGATTTAAAATACAAGAAATTAGTATATATACTGCCATTTTAATCAAATTCCACGCATTTAAAATATTCATATCATAGATTTTAGTAGAAATATCAATTTTATTTTCCTTTGCCAAGATAAAACATTCTTTTTCCATTGAGCTTTTTAATTTGTAAACTGGGATTTATCATACTATTAATAGTAGTAAATCCAGTAGATGGTGTTTCAACACCTCAGCCAACATCAGACCACTGGTGCCCATCCCTCCAACAGCGACCCCAGCTCCTCTGCCATGCCCCTCATCTCACTTGCTTGGCACAGTGAATTGTGTAGGTACACACAGAGGCCTGTTACCATTGGCCTTTTCCAATCCCTTTCCTGTATTTTTGCATGCACCATAAGGCTCATTGATGCAGCCTGTGTCAGTGTCTTGAAGTAAAGAGATGCCTGGATTGCAGGAAGACTGTGTCTTCATTATAGTCATCCTAATATGATGCGATTTTGAAAATAGTGTGAGGCTTGCATGGATTGTGAAATTGCTACAACACGCTAGAAACCCGTCTGAGGATTACTTTTGGCTGTAGGCAGCGTATAAGCTTATAGGTTGTGACTTAACTTACATGTACTTGTTTTGCTCCTAGAAGAATGGTCATGGAGTTCTACACCCTAGGACCAGTTGATCTATTTAACTGAACCTTCTTAATTTATTCATGATAGTAGCTAAAAGTCAAATAAAGAAATGTTCTGCTCTCATCTCTGGGCACTGCAGGGACTCTATCATAAGAACTACTGGATCATTGCATTCATAATCATTTTAATATGATTTGTAGGAAAAAATAGGTATAAAGGGAAAGAGATTATTTTTCAGGACCATTATATTGTCATTGAAGTTTGGAAGATTAGACAGAATGACAGAATCTTTGGGCCAACCAATTCTAATACATTATAAACTTTTGTTTTTCCATCGGGGAATAAGGAGGGGCTGAAGCAATAAATAGTGCAGAGGGTAGGGCACTTGCCTTATGTGAAGTTTACCCGGGTTTTGTTGCTGGGATCCCATAGGGTCCCCTAAGCACTGCCAAGTGTGATTCCTGAGAGTGGAACCCCTGAGCAACACTGTGTATATTCCAAAAACCAAAAACAAATCAGTAAGGTAATAAGGAGCCAGGCTAAGAAATATAATATAGTATTTATGCTTCTAAATATTATTATTTTATTTTTTATCAAGTGTTGTAGCATTAATGGTGCATAATCATTTGTCCAAATTTTTCATGATTTTAATTGTCATTCAAACGTTCTCCATCCTGTAGTTGACGGAATTTTGGCTTCTCTTAACTTGATTAACTGTGTGTGATTATGTTTCAGACTAAGCTTTGGCTGAGAAAGGCCTAGAACTTCTAATTCTGAAGCACCAAAGAAGTACTAGGAACTACCCTACTCATGCTCTTTTTTGGTGCAGTGACAGAGTAGGAGCAGGCCAGCTACATTAGCACACTTGACATCATTGAAAGTGGAGCATTAGGTTGTAAATGCTGCTCACATGAAGCCAAGGTAAAGTTGTTAATATATCAGAGTAGAACAGGGGAATAGATATCGGAAACCTTACACCACTCATGTAAAATGGAGAAACAGAGTTCTAACAACCTTCTGGTAGTGTTTGCTTGTTTTTTAATCAACCAGAGGGATTGAAATAAAATCTCAGTGCTGTTCAATGAAACATTTTCTAAGGAGAGGATTTGGGCCAGAGTGATAGTACAGCAGGTAGGGCATGGTGCCAACCAAAGTCCAATCTCAGGCATCCCGTATGTCCTCCCAAGCCCTGCCTGAATGCAGAGAAAGGAATAAACCCTGAGTATTGCCAGATGTGGACTCAAAATTTAAAAAAAAGGAAATAAAGAAACAATCAAAGATGGGCATATTCTAACAGTATTGCCTAACAGGATAGAAGAAATTTGATTGAAAAAGAACAACAGTGGACATTAAAATGGGGATACCCACTAATCTTTCTTGTTGAAGATCTTGCTAACCTCTAATGGAAATACTATGTTTGAGTCTCAAAAATCCACATATTATTTATTAACTTGAGTTTTATATAGTTGATTCTAATATTCAATATGCATTTTTTATATTTAAGGACCAAGATTTACAATGCTGTTAATGTTAAGCACAATACCCTTCACTGCAGTGCTCACTTCCACTATTATCTAAGAGTATAACTGATTCTTAATTTTTCTGTTTCACTTTCTGTCTAATATGTTGTTACATCATGAGTTTATCTTCATGTATAATAAGTATTTTGTTAATGACACTATCTATTTGGAAGAAATACAGATCATTTCTTCCATTCTTAAACAAATTACATAGTTTTGTTTTATTTGATGATAATATGTGTAATTTACTGTTGACACCTCTTGAGGTAGTGTAATAAAGCATTTCTTTTTTTTTATTTTGAGACAACAGCTTACTTGGTATAAGGTCATTTTCTCAAGGTTTTCTTGTCCCCTAAATGATTGAAAAGGATGCAGCTCTCAGAGACAAGAGCAGGGATGATTAATTAGACCCAATTATTAACACCTAACTAAGGAACGGTCATGATCCACGTAGAAAATACTGACTGATATGAGAAGTAGAACATTTACAAATGATAAAGTGCAAAGTAAATCAATTTTAATATTGTTGCTTTGTAACCAACAATACTTATACTGTTGGAATATTAGAAGTATGTAATGAACTTGTTTTTTTATAAGTAGCTTTTTCAATTTAAAAGCTACCTTCCCTCAGCTTAATTAATATGTAAACATTATGAGGTATAATATATTGAAAGCAAAGTGATTGTTTGATACACTCATAGAACGTGAAAATATTTCACAAGCATGAATAACAGATCCATCGCTACATCGTCTGTGGTACATGAGAGAGAGCAAGAGAAGAAAGAGAAAAATTAAAAGCTTGTACTTACTTTTTTTTATCAAATTTTCCATATTTCCCAACCCCAACTCTCATCTGTAGCAACTGTTTTCTACTCTGTTGTATATGTTGAAATTATATTTGTAGATCTTCTGAATAAGTGCTGACACAAAACTTTCTCTTGTTAAATGATATTTCTTAGCACAATGCCCTCCAATTCATTCATGCATCACAAATGATATTTATGCTTTTCTAAGACTGAGAAATGTTCTATATATCTCTGACATATTATAGCATAATCTTTGTTCTTTCATATGTTAACAAACAATATACTTTGTTGATTTACATAACTTGTGTCTTAGAATAATATCTCTATGAGCATTTTTTTCCTTAAAAAATGATTGCATGCCCCCTGAATTTGTACTCCAAAATGTGATTTCTGGATCATATGATAGTGCTCATACTATTTTTTGAGCACTTTTGTTTAATTTTCCATAGTGAGGATACAAACTTAGAACGGGAAATCAATTCTTAGAAATAATATTTGTATCAATGAGGTGAGAGGTTAAAAAGAAGAAACCACGTTGTAGGGTTTTTTTGGGGGGGGCACCACATCCAGTGATGCTCAGGGGTTATTCCTGGCTCTGCACTCAGAAATTATTCCTGGCAGTGTTTGGGGGACCATATGGATGCCGTGGTTCGAGCCCGGGTTGGTCGCGTGCAAGGCAAATGCCCTACCTGCTGTAATATTGCTTGGGCTGGAGCACAGCGGGTAGGACATTTGCCTTGCACACAGTCAACCAGGGTTTGATTCTTCCATTCCTCTCGAGAGCCTGGCAAGCTACCGAGAGTACCCTGCCCACATGGCAGAGTCTGCAAGCTACCCGTGGTGTATTCGATATGCCAAAAACTGTAACAACAAGTCTCACTTCACGTTCCTGGAGTAAGCAGACGCCATTGGGATACACTAGCACATGACAGGGAAGAATGGAGGTGTTACTGGTGCCCGCTTGAGCAAATAGATGAACAACTGGACGGCAGTGCTACAGTGCTACATTGCTACCAGTGAGGTGTTGAGACATAAAGCTGCATTGCTAAAACTTACAATCACTTAATTTGGTGTGATTTTCAAAATTGTCATCAAAGTACATACAGTTTATAAAGGGCATTGCAGAGGGCTTAGTGCAGCCCCTAAGCCACGTGCTGACTTTGGATTCTCTTCACTGAATTCCTAAATTAACAGCAGGAGGAAGCTTTAGTGTTATTCTCCTTCGATGTGCAGATTGGAAAGAAGGTTTTGAAAGTCCTTTGTAAGGGGTAATGGCAAATGTGAAAAAAAAAATAAGATTCATGATAGGAAAAGGAAGTCACTGTCACGGTCATTGTTCATCGATTTGATTGAGCAGGCCCAGTAACGTCTCCATTTTGAGACTTGTTGTTACTGTGTTTGGCATATTGCATACGTCACGGGTAGCTTGCCAGGTTTGCTGTGAGGCCGAGATACTCTCTGTAGCTTGCCGGGCTATCCAAGAAGGGCAGAGGAATCAAACCTGGCTCAGCTGGGCTGGCTGCCACTAGGCAAATGCCCTATCGTTGTGCTATTGCTCCAGCCCAGGAAAAGGAATTCATGTTAATCAAAAGGACCAAAGATTTCTAGGAAATACTGACCTGAGCAAAACAACTAGAAAATTTAGAAACAAACATAATATCTAAAACACATTACAGAATAAAACCATTTAGAACGGCCAAAGCTAAGAATGAGAGGTGAATTCGGCCAAGAAAACTTTCATACAATGATTGATTCATAATATTTATATCTGATGAACATAATCAGTAAAATAATTCCCCTTAAAACAGTGATTTACCAGGAAGGACACAGGGTAGATAGGAAAGAAATGCATGCTATATTGCCAAGTTGACATTATTGTGAGAAATTTAATATAATTTCTAGGAAGAATTTGTTTAATTGTTCATAGAGGATGTAGATATATCCTGAGCACTTGACTTTATCAACTTCTGGTTTCTTTTTTCTATTCACCGTATCTTCGTTGGAAAAATAATTTATTATTCATTAAATTTCTTTCTGAAATGTCATACTAAACTCTTATTTAACAATAAGTAGGTTTTATTCTGATTTATGAAACTACACTTCTTGGTAAAGAGTAAATGGCTCTAAAAAGGAGATTTGGTTTGGTTGACATGGTCTACTTATCTTACTAAGATATTTGTATTTTTCTGCAGTCACAATAACCGCTATTACTCTAATAATTTTCACATTTATTTTTCCCACCAATAGGACACTTAAGTAATGAGAAACAGAATTCAGGAGAAATGTAATATTCTGTCATTTTCTTGTACAATTTCTTCTGAATAAGTCAGTGCATATTTAGCTGGAAGGAAAATTTTATCAAATATTCTGCACCAAGAAAGGGTGATGTTCTTTCAAAAAAATTTTGCATTAAAAGCAGCCATTAGTTACTGACAGCACAATTCAATCCCAACGTCATTGAACCCTGAATTACTCTGAGGAATGCAGTCAGAAGGAACAAACTTATTTTTTGCTAAGTCATTCATCAATCTAATGGCAAAGCAAGTGTCTCTGTTTGAATGCATAGTGGCTGTCCTGCTTGTTTTTCTCTGATGCTGGTTTTACAGTTAAGATGATTACCAAATTTCAGTAACAAAGAAAAAAAACAGAACTTCACAACAATATTTTCTAGCACATAGTAATAGATGAAGAAATATTTGACTACAATGGCATATGAGAGGGACAGAAACATGTTTAATATTAATCTTGTAGTTGTAAGGTTCTGCCACTTTTATCATGAAGTCTTTACTAACACCTGAACGAAGAATGGAAATATAGACAGAAACCAGGAAAGACTTCAAAACAAATAAAGAACAACATTGATCCAATGAACAAACCAATCTGCTATTTTCAAATATCTGTAAGCATCCTTATTGATAAACCCAACTTAATATGATGACACAATTAAAATTTGAAGATCAATTGTCATCCACTAGTGATGCTGAGGAAATATTTCTTGCTCTTTGCTCAGTGGTTACTCCTGGCAGTGTTTGGAGACTAATACAATGTCAGAGATCCAACCAGATCCCCCACAATCAGAGCATTTGCTCCAGCCTTTTGATCTATCTTTCTGTCTCAGAATAGAGATATATTCTATCCTGAGTTGAGTACCACTGAATAAAAGTGTGCATCAGAGGGCAAGGTTACTGTGTCTACCTGTATAAATTCATTTTGACAGATGTTAGAAACATCACCAAGAAAAGAAAGAACACTAGTGGAACAAAGTGAAGGTTATTTTCAAATTCCAAAGGAAGAAATTCAAACCCAAAGGGCAGACTTCAGTTTAATGAGGGAGAGATTGAGGTGCTCTTTAATACAGAGATTCTATAGCACTTGCGAGAGAATTAAACTCAGTCAGTAAGGAAATGAGGAGCTGGAGATGAAGTCTTTGCAGCCAGTATGTTACTGTGTATTAAGAGGAAGAGAGATTGTGCTGGAAGAATACGCCTTCACAGGGGAATGAAAGAATTTCATTTCAATATTTTAGGTTTGAAGTATGAGAGCATTTTTATAGAAAGGAGTAATAGGCGGCAGAATACATTTGCTTCAAGCCCTGTAGAAAAATCGAGATGTGAAATATATGCTTTAGGGTCTTCAAGATGTATGTGGTAGTCAAAGTCCTGAGAATAAATGGGATCAACCAGAGACAGTGGTTTGAAGGAGACATAAGCAAAGCAGAGGTAGACAGACTTAAGGAATAAATTAAAGAGAAGTAGTCCATCATGGAGACAGAAAGTCCAAAGATCTTAGAACCCACAGAGGAGTGAGCATCTAAGAGTCAGCAGTGGCACACTTGAACAACTACCAGTTAAGATCCATCTAAGATTCATGATATGGTGTCTGATGCTGCCCTGGCCTGACTCGGTCCTTATATACAGTAGCTGCACTCTAGTGGAAAAGGGAGCTCAGATCGAGAAGAGAGCACCAAATAAAGGGTGTTGTGAGGACCCTCCCAGGGTGGGAGAAGCATGCTAAAAGTAGACTATAGACTAAACATGATTGCCACTCAATGCCTCTTTTGAAAACCACAGCACCAAAAAGGAGAGAGAGAGAGAACAGGAGGGAATGCCCTGTCACAGAGGCAGGGTGGGATGGGGGGGATAGGGGATGGGAGGAATGCTGGGACCTGTGGTGGTGGAGGATGGGCGCCGGTGGAGGGATGGGTACTTGATCATTGTATATCTGAAACCCAAGCACAAAAATTTGTAAGTCTATAACTGTATCTCATGGTGCTTCACTAATAATAAATAAATAAATAAATAAATAAATAAAAATAAAAACCAAAACAAAACATTATTTTGAAAGAAGTGCTTTGAGAGTGGGAATGAGACACACACATTGTGCTCAGTTGTTACTCAGATCTCAGTGCTCAGGGAACCATGCTCTGCTGGGGATCAGCTTGCATGCACACCATGTGCTCATCCAGTTGAGTTATCTCCCAAGCCCCAAAGAAGCATCTTAACTAACCATTTATGTCTCTTTGTTTTCCAGATCATTACACATTTGCTGTTTTTCTGAATTATACAATGTTGCACTGGAGATTCCGACTGGGTTGCCCTAATCTTCTTAGTTTACACACAGCAACAGTCTGAAATCTAGACTCTAGGAGGAGCCCTCCAAGCTTACTGTGTTGTTGCAGGCAACAGAGTCACACTTAGAACTCCATTCTCTTGATTTCAGTTACTCTCCAGGAATTTGAACTATTTATTCTCCAAGCATAAATTGCAGCATCATATTTTATAAATCACATGAACTCTTTTATTTTGCATCCTCCCTTTTGAAAGGCTCCTTCTTCCTTACCAGCTACCAATTCTCATTTGCCTTCTTTTCTTTTCTTCAGGCAGGTTACCATAAACCCCAACCAATGTTCTCCAATTAACAATGGCTTCTACCACTTTCCCCCCTTTCTGCTTCTGAAACATACTAGAGAGAATAATTTTGTGCTCATTCCTTTTGATCTCTATATCTGTGTTGCTAAAACCAATGCTACAATTGATTGCAATGCAATGAATGAATTGACTCTCATTCCAAATCATCTAAACTCGTGTTGGATCCATACTGTGGTGTCAAAAATTAATAAATAAACAACTCTTGAACTTGGTCAGCCAGGTAATGGTACTCCAGTGTAGCTCTGCCTTCTCCAATGTTTAAAGTCTTTTTCAATACTCTATACTTTTCAAGATTTCAGTGCCACTGAAGTTAGTCATTTTGGATCACTAGTACCCTCAACTATGTTTCTGTCACATACAAACATTCTTAGAAATTTAGTAATTGATATCCTTGTCTTCCTCTACACCTATGTTCCTCATTCATTGCACCCTTTTGCTCCTTCAAGAATCCTTTTCCTTTGACTATTAGCATTATTTCCAATTGCTTCAGCATCTCATACTCCACCAGACCTGTATTTTTCTTAATATTTCTAAAAGTTTTATTTTGACAATCTATTTTTAACGAATATAATTTTCTACAGTGTATTATAATTGTTAACAATTAAAGAAATTGCTTGTAATTATTATAAGCAATACATAACTATAAGAGAGTCTATGATGTACAATGTATGTTACTACAATGTAAATTTCTACAAGCACATTGCATTTCTGCACTTTAAAATACACATGAAACTTCTACAATTCCCAATACACAACTTCCATTTTCTTTCTTTCTTTCTTACATTCTACTTCTTATTAAACTGAATGCTTCTCTTAAAAAGCCTGTTTTTATTATGTAAAATTTTTCATTTCCAAACAACCTTCATTTTTAGTTCATTTAGATCACTGTAGATAATCTAATTGACATCAGACATCTGTAAGTCCAAGATGACATAAATTATCAAAATTTGATTTGCCAACAAAATATTCAAAATAAAGTTATCAGATAATACTCTGAAAACAGTGAAACCAGTCAAAACCAATGATTTTAACCCAAAGCATGATATGTAGCTATCTGTTAAAAATCCTAAACCTCTGAGTCCCCTACACAGTTGTGGGCACAGTTAACAAGTGCCCCTCCAAAAGTTCTGAAATGTAGGCCCCATACAAACATTAAAATGGTGACTTATTTGGGGTAGGGGATCAAGGCAACCATTTTGTTGAAAAATTTTATCATCTGTTACTGCTATGCAATAAAGGTGCATATCTGGGATGATCATATTGATACAGTGTGAAATGGTATGGAAATGATAACCATTCCTAACAAAGATTAACATGGGAGCCAATGCATTAACCAACCAATACCAATGGGAGGCAGGACTGAAAGGGAGATGGCTGTACATGGAAACACACTGGAAACAGAATTTAGAAGCGAAAATGGAAGAAAACTACACAACATTTTCTTCCAAATCATTTTCAAAGAGACTCTTTCTCTAGGCAGAGTATGAGAGATATTTCTTGTTGATATAGATATGTAGGGATCTCTTTAAGAATATGAAAATGAAAAAAATGACTCCTTCACAGTCTACCGGATTCTGGAAGTCACAAATAATATTTGTGAATAAGAACCAGTCTGAGCTTTAAAGATGATCCTAAGAGAGAAAGCAGATGACCTCGTGGATGGTAAAAGAAGAGAACAGATGTCCAAGTGAATATTGGAGGTTCTCACTGCTGCATTTCTATTCAATGGGACACATTGTTGCTTAAATTCTAATACAGATGTTTCTCTATTAAAAGACCTTAAAGACATTTAAATTCCTTTTTCCATCATTATAAAAACACTGATCCCCAAAGGGAACCTGGAAACTGTCTGAAAAACTCCAATGAAAATGGCAGGTAGATAAGCAAATGACCACACAAAACTTTCAGTCTGTCTCCAAGAATAAAACCCATAAAACAATTTTGATCTGCTAAAAATTTAGTTTGACCACTTATGCCGTCATGAATTATTACTTTACCTTACAATAATCCTTCGTGTGTGTATTCAGATGCATGAATTGATCAACTTGGGAAGAGAGTGGATGGTTAAAAAGAATAAAATAGAAATAGATTTTGAAAACTGAATATAGATTACACCCAGTGTTGTATGGCCTATATACGCCTAAGATTTTTCCATAGTATTTTTAAATTGTTGAAAGGGCCAGTGGCCACAATGCTATCAGAACACAGGCCCGTTATTGAGCTCTAAGGACCACACACCATAATACTGGGGATTGGACCCAGGAACTCCTGTATTTAAGGCATATTCTTTACTAATTGAAACACAAGTTGGCCACTTTGACAAAATTGGCTTTGTTTTGGTTTGGGGCCATACCTGGTGGTGCTCAGGGATTAATAGTGGTTCTGCACTGAGTGATGATTACTCCTGGGAGTGCTCAGGGAACCAGAAGTAATTCCAGGGAAGGAAGTTGGATGCAGTAAAATCCTAGCATGCGCAGTATCATATCCCTACTATCTCTCCAGCCATTTTGGACAGAATTTGTAATAAGAAGTCCTTGAAGATTTTGTCTGTAACTATCATGAATAACATTAAAATTAATCGGTAAGCTTGGCCTAGAAAAATAATGAGAGCTAGAATAAGAGCCCCCAAAATTTTAGGTGAGGAACTGTTAAGGCTATATGATTATAGATCCACAACTTTTAATTCATAGTAGGATAATTCACCCTTATAGAATTTTTTATACTTTTGTATAATCACAAATTTTAAAAATATTTTGAGATATGATGAATAATACTAATTATTCCTAAAACTCATTACTGCATGATCTCTCATTGAAAAAAGTTGTGCTCAGAATTGTCTAATTTGATTAGTAACCTGATTTTCTGTGTAGTCTTAAGAGCATATTCTCTGGATTGATAGTGTGCTATAGACCATTGTGATATTTTGCTAGACTTTGAGATGTAAAAATGGAGACATAGATAAGTACCAAGGCTATTAATGAAAATTCTATGTTAGGAATAAGAACTATATATTCCTGAATCATAACAATATGCAAAATGCCACAAAGCAGTGAATGACATATTTTTCATTTTTATGTGTGAGTGGTGGAGAGGCACATCTGTTTGTGCTCAAGGCTTACTCCTGATGCTGTGCTCAGGGTTCATTTCCTGGCAAAGTTAAGGGAACTCTTTCTGTACTAGGAATTGAATTTGGGTTGGTCATGTTCACACTAAGTACCAAAATTTTTGTTCAAAATAACTGGTCCTAATATATTTTGTTCAAAATATATCTGGTCTGTCTCTTCTTATTGAGATTTTTAAGAGGATTCATTATTAAAATATATATTCAATTTGTCTTTTAATAGATTATTAATTTTCAATTCAATAGGAATAACTAGAGAGGAAATTTTGGGTAAAATATAGGAAGTTAAAAATTTAAGAGCTTTGGTTGTAGCTTTAATAGAGCCAAGAATAAAATCAGGGGGACTGAAAGTGGTTATAAAATGAATTAAAGTGTCCCCAAAATAAAATAAAAAATCCTGAGCTCTATGGGTCTTTGGGGACATCAGGAAAATTAATATAGGGCCTAAAATCCAAGTAAAAAGCTTGTCTTGAATGCAGCCAACCCCCACTCAATTTCTAGTACCGAAAGATTTTCTGAGTAGCTCTGGCAGCGTTTACTAAGAAGCTCAGTGGAGAGTGGTACCTGCTTCTGATGACTGCAGGAACCTCCCACCCCACCCTCCACCCCAGAACCAAATAAGCAGAAACACTAGAGAAATTCTTAAATAAAATCCAAGTGGAATTTTCGGTGCATGGTAATTCTGTGCATGAGCACTGGTGGATGGCAGAGTCTAAGTTACTCAAGCAACTAAGTTTCTGTGTGAGCTTAGTGTGTGGTTAATGGGGAAAGTCAAGGAAATGAATGGGGAGGGTGGAGAGTACAGTAGTTTTGCCATTTTCTTTGCATTTGATCACTTTGGGTTTGATTGCTGGTACCACGTATGGTGTCTGAGACCCTGCAAGAGTGATTCCTGTGTGCAGAACAAGGAGTAAGCCATTAGCACAGCAAGGAGTGTCCATCCCTACAAAAAAGTCTTTTTTTTAAATAAAAAGGCAAACAAAAACTCAACAACACATACACACACAAAGAATGGATGTCACTTCTACATTGGTCTATGTATCACTTCTGTAGCATGATTGCTAGCAATTCTGGAAGCAATGAAGGAACATAAAAGAGAGTTTAAGCGAACTCCAAGATTTTTCATTTTAAAAAAAGTGACAGAAGCCCCAATGGTGTAGAAAGAGCAGAGGTGTTATTGAATACTTATCTGAGACAGAAGTTATACATTTTAGCATCTCCTCAAGTACTCATATTCCTGGCATCTTAATTTTGTAGATTTTACTATTTGGAAAATTTCCATGGACCAACTTCAGGGTATTATAGGTTTAATAGGTTGCCTTTTTTACATGGCACACATAAATCTTTAATATATGTATTTTTGGCAGTAAGAACTTAATAGTCAATATTCTTTCCCAAAATAGTTTCTCATTTGCATATTCTGTGATGCTTTCTCATGCTTATTACATCATGTCTAAGCTCCTGCTGTTTAACAAAAATCAACCTTAGTTTTGAATATCAGGATTTTAGTACTCATAAAAAATTAGTTAATGTACCTTGAGGCCCCAAGAAATGGAATAATCAGTGTACTTCACTCAAGATAATATAAAGCTGTCCACCCATGTAAGTGGTCTTAGGATTTTAAAGTTCAGTCCACGTTTATAAAATAATATGAAATATTTTTAATAGTTAGATATACATTATAGATGTTACTAAAAAACGAAATGACACATAAAACTATATTTGATAGTTGGATGGTTTGAGAACTCTACCTTTACTCTAAGTGACTTGCAGTTTAGGAATACTTTTGAAAGTTGAATTCCATAGGAATATTTCTGTGAGTGGCATGTCTCACCTGCCCTTCTGCTGGAACATAAATATATGAAATGGTGAGCTTTATTGTTTTGCATTATCACTATAAGACTGAAATTGTTAGAAGATTGGTTCATTTGGGAGGATGATATCCAGTGATGTTTGGGATTACTCTTGGGTTTGTACTCAGGAATTACTTCTTGTTAGTGCTCTGAGGAATGTATTAGATACCAGAGATCAAATTCAGGTTGGTCACATGCAAAGCAAATGCCCAAACCCACTATACTATGGCTCTACTCAGAAGACTGATTCATTTTTATAATCTTAAATTATCATTTTAATTTTTATTTATTTATTTATTTATTCTATTAGTGAAACACCATGAGGTACAGTTGTAGACTTACAGATTTTTGTGCTTGGGTTTCAGTTATACAATGATTGAGTACCCATCCCTCCACCAGTGCCCATACCTCAAATGCTCCTGGAATCCCTTCTACTCCCCATCACCCATCCCACCCCATCCCTGTGGCAGGGCATTCCTTTTTATTCTCTCTCTTCTTTTGGGTGCTGTGGTTTGCAAAAGAGGCATTGAGTGGAAATCATGTTTGGTTTATAGTCTACTTTCAGGTTGAAATTTACAAACAAGTGGCACTACATGGAAAGTATCATGCTAAGCGAAATGAGTCAGAAAGAGAGGGACAGTCATAGAAAGATTGCATTCATCTGTGTAATATAAAGTAACACATTGGGAGACTAAGACTCAAGGATAGCCGAGATAAGTACCAGGAGCCACACATGCTGGGGAAGAAGACAGCTCAGATAGAGATGGGAGTACCAAGTAAAGAATGTTGGGAGGATCCTCCCAGGATGAGAGATGCATGCTGAAAGTAGACTATAATCTTAAATTCTTATTTGCAATATTTATCAACATAAATTGATATTAAACAGCTTTTTCTCTTAAAGTTCTTTTTTTAATGTAAGAGATTCTCTTATCTAGAACGTTCTCAAAGACTGAAATTTGAAAGAATAAAAAAAAAAACCATAAATACAGATGGAGTGTCAAAAAGATGCAAATTGAAAACTTCAGCAAAGTTGTTCTACCAAACCTTCAACAGCCTATACCTGTGAGCATCACTCCCTGGAAGTCAGGACTAATTAGGAAAACATAAAATCATGGACTACTAAACACTGAAGCGATAGCACAGCTTGTAGGGCTTTGCCTTGCCAGCGGCTGACATGGTTGACCTAGGTTCGATTCCTCCGCCCCTCTCAAAGAGCCCGGTAAACTACTGAGAGTATCTAGCCTGCACGGCAAAGCCTGGCAAGCTCCCCGTGATGTACTCAATATGCCAAACACAGTAACAAGTCTCACAATGTAGACATTACTGGGGCCGCTCAAGCAAAATCAATGAACAACCGGAGGACAGTGCTATTAAACACCATATTATCAGTAGATTAATAATCTATGATGTACTTCTCATTCATATCAAACTGGCAGATCCTTCAGCAACTTGGAATTCTGTGAGATTTTTACTGTGTTTGTCCTTCAGCTCTGTAAGAGTATTGCATTACTTGTCCTGTGTCTTTAATGATAAAATTAAGGGGAAAGTTCAAGAGGTAGAAAGACTTACTAGAGTAATCATCAAATAAAGTATGCATCTGTCATTTAACACAGTTTACCCTTAGATCTCAGTGATATAATAATGGGTGCTTTGACATTCTTGTGGGAAATCCTCCCCCTAACCCAAACCCCAAGGTCAGCATTGTCCCCTGGGCACAACAGTTTAGGTCTTTTAGAATATAATTGGGCAGCAAACTAGGAAACAATAGAGTAGACTAGAAACAGCAAACCTGGGCCCAGAAAAAGAACAAAACAATTTAGCATCTTTTAGATGCAAAGAACAGCATGGGGGAAAATGAAATAGGAAATAATCATGACTTTCAGGGTGCCTGCTGGTGACTTTCTGAAATATTCCAGCTTCTGCTTTTAATGAGACTGAGTGATAGCCCAGCGGGTAGGGCATTTGCCTTGCATGTGCCTACCCTGCAGACCCGGGTTCGATTCCTCCCCCCTCTTGGAGAGCCTGGCAAGCTACCAAAAGTATCTTGCCCCCACAGCAAAGCCTGGCAAGCTACTTGTGACATATTCCATACGCCAAACACAGTGACAACAAGTCTCACAATGGAGACGTTACTGGGCCCGCTCGAGCAAATCGATGAACAATGGGAGGAAGGTGATACAGTGCTGCTTTTAATGCAGACATTGAATTTGGATGTAAATACTAAATGTTCTTAACATCTCTGTAAACTTAAAGGCTACTATCCTGTTGGCAGTCAGGGGGAGAGAACAACACTGTGGTGAAGAAATGTGCAGCTTGTAAACTCACTGGGGTGACACAGAAGATTCTGAGCTTGGACAGTCATTGCGTTTTTCTCCTTGAGCGTTTGTCTCATTCTCAGTGACCAGTCCCTGAATTGAGGTGGGAGGTGTCAATTTGTCTGTTTCTTTTTATGGGATAAATGGCCACACATTAATCCTTGTGTTTTTACTGGGTTCAAATTAAAGTACGCTCTTTGATACGCTGAAAGTTCTTTGGTTAAAAATGCAGGAGAAACAAATGCTGCAGGCCGAGCCACTCTTGAAAGAAGATCCGTTATTTCTGTTTAGAATTCATTAGCTAGACTATATCCTATGCTCAAACCAATGTCCTGGGGGATGAAGGTTGGAAGAAGGCAAACTCCTTCAGTAGAGCTGTGGAGCAAATGCCAACCACCACAGCTCCTGAAATCAGATACTTGCTAAATCTGCTACTTATATGTAGATAACTTTTGCAGTGGTTTCTGTTATATTATTTGTAATTTTTGACAGCTGAAAAGCCTATAAGAAGTTTTTTTCTTATTGTCATAATAAAATTATGCTTCTTTTTTATCTATTACAGAAATCCCAATGTTTTTATAATGATCCTAATTAGGGAGAGGATTTGTGAGTAATGGTAGTTTGGAGTGTTGACTAGTAATCACATCTTTCATTTTGGAAGTTATGGAAGAAAATAAAAGAAAATCACGGATGGTGTGGGGAAATGGGAAGGGATTATGGAAAGTGATGGCAGGATTTTGAAATACTGGTATAGTGTACTATTATAGAATAATGGCCTCAGTGTCATTAACAACTCTACCTCAGTGTAAAACTTTTTCTAAATGATAATAGGTGCTAGAAGAAAACGAAACAATTATTTTTTTCAACTTTGTTAGTGAAAACAACTTAGAATTTAGTCAACAACCTAATTATATATCAAGCATAAAGAAAGACTAATATATTAAACAGTGAGAAAAAAAGAAAAAACAACTTTTATCAAAGACATTTGGGACAAACATAAGCATATTGTATGTACTGCTTCTATTGACAAAGAATTTATCTATGCATTAGAATTTAAATAATAGAAAACTTGAATTGGATCTCTAGGGTTTCTTCACTCAAAGCTCTGGTTTGTCATTTCTCTCCTGCCTGGGGCAGAGACAGGTGCTCCCTCATTTTGCTAATCACTGGCAGGACATGTCAATCTTCTTTCACAGATGACATCAAGACTCACCCCCCACCAGAGCCTCTCTGTATACTTTATGTTCTGTAACCAACTTCTACCCTGGTCTGCCTCCATAATTTATTTAGCTGCCACTTCATTCTCTTCACAGTGACATGAGAATATCAAGGTCACTTTCATCCTGGAGCAGGAAGCAAACCTTCCTGAGGCCTCGTTGATTAGTAGATCCTTTGGGCTCTGAGTCTGATGTCTTCTGTCCTGTTCCCCACCCTCCTTAAGAAGACAGCATGGACTCCCCTTGAATGGTGGGACACGACCATTCCCAGTAAATCTCCATCACAGAATCCCAACCTGCCTGGTGTCTTGACTAGTCTGGATTCCTCAAGAAGCCACTTTTGGGACCGGTCCTTATTCTTTGAAAATAGTAAGAACGACCAGGTTTCCAGGTCCTGAAGTTCATGATGCAAAATCTCACAGTGTGACTTCCACATCTGTTTCCTGACACTTTCCTAGCAAGAATGACTTAGAGTGGGGCCAGGTTCCACTGCTCATAGCCTCTGGACATTTCAAGGTCTGGTTGGGATAATCCAGAGCTCGGGTTCCTCCACCTTGTCTCTTCTGTAAAGGACATATTTCATCATAGAAAGCTGAACATAGGCATAAAAGAAAAGAGGGGCCTGCATTGCACACTGCTCATGAAACCTGCAATGAGACAGTTAGAACTGGTGCAGTCATTGGACAGGTAAGTTAGATTTCAGCTGCTTCCTGAATTTCTGCTTCACTCTCATCGTTTGAACTTTTTGTATGCCTCATGTTCCTTGGTTAACTTGAGGATGGCAATGCTACAAATAGTCCTGGTATCTATATTCCAAAAAGGGGAAGGGGAAAAAAAGCTCTAGATCCCTCCCTCCCAGCCTCCCACCTCCCCCCCCCGCCCCCCCCCCCCCCCACACACAACACACACTACCCCAAAGCCATGTTCCTTGGAATAGTGAAAAAAAAGAAACACATTCCTCAATGCTCTGAAGGAGATTAACCTTAGATATCACCATCCCAGTCAGGGCAGAGCTGAACTGAAATCGTCCTTGGTGGAGAAACTGAGGACATCCATGAGTCGAATCAGGGATGTAGCCTCCTCCTGAAAGTGTATGTTTGTTTGTAATCAGAAGCGCTTGGCTAAGTAGTACCGCTGCCTTCTCCACTGACTGGTCTCTCAGCCTCTTTCCTCTGCTAGTTCTAAACACATTGCTGTTCCAGAAACACCTCTTTTGACCTCATTGCTGTTAGTCACATTCTATTCCTGGACAGTCTCAAAGATTTCTGTGACTCTCAACATTGTAAGAAAGCAGCAGATGTGCACCTCAATGCGACTGAGATATTTTACCTGGTGTCCCTACTCTAAGAACTGACTGTCCTTCTGATTTTCCCACCAGGTTATCAAATTCTCAGATACTGCTGCAAACTGAATGCCTCATTTTTTTTTCTTTTTGGTTCACAACTGGTGATGCACAGGGGGTTACTCTTGGCTCTGCACTCAGGAATTACCCCGGGTGGTGCTCAGGGGACCATATGGGATGCTGGGAATCTAACCCGGGTCGACCACGTGCAAGGCAAACACCTTATCCACGGTGCTTTTGCTCCAGCCCTCGGAATGCCTCCTTTTTAACCTTCCTTTCAGTGTGTGTTCCCACCTTCCTTTAATCCTTATAAAACCAATCAAGCAAGGAACTCAGAATTCACTGGCTTGAAATCCTACATCGTCAAGTCCCATTTAGGAAATCTCTTCACCTTCCTGGAGGCTATTAACTCCTGTTCACACACACTGTCTTTCTCATGAACTCTTTCTTGGTTAACGTCTGTGTCCCTTTTCTCAGTACACTCATTCTTAGCTGGCTGCTTGCTTTCTATTACCGGCATGATCAGAATTACCCTTTTGCAGTACACATTGCTGCTTAGCTTAAGGACTTGCAGTGATGCCACCATAGTAAATCCAGGTCCAATAAACACTCCAAAATACACAGCTGACCGTACTCCAAATTCTTCTCTCCTAGACCCATACATTTTTTTTCTACATTGTTTGGGACCTAGCTCAGAGTTGAAGGCTTATACCTGGGTCTGAACTCAGGGATCACTCATGGAGGTTTTCAGGGGATGCATGGTATGTTAGGGATTGCAATCTAGGCAGTCATGTGTGAGGCCTTACTGTATTACCTCTTCAGCACCCAATACCCATTTTTAAAATTGTATTGGTCTGTTGGACATATTCATCTCTTGAGTAACATGACCTTATTCTTCACCAATAAAACTTCTTACCTTCAATATGCCCCCCCCCTCCACCCAATCTCTTTTTTGGTATAAATGCCTATTATACCTGTCACTCAACATCCCAAAACAATTTTCAAATGAGATGTCCTGATTTCCTCCTCTTCTTCACCAATTCCTACCTCCTTTTTCTTTTCTTTCTTTTTTTAAATTGAATCACCACAAGATACAGTTACAAAACTTTCAGGTTTGAGTTTCAGTCATACGATGATGAAACATGCATCCCTCCACCAGTGCACATTCTCCACCACCAATGTTCCCAGATCCCCCCCGCTATACTTTCCCCGTCCCTATGGCAGGCAATTTCCCCCATACTCTCTCTCTACTTTGGGGCATTATGGTTTATAATACAGATATAAAGAGGCTATCTTCTTTAATCTAACCTGCCACAGGATGCTGTTTATTCAGTTCTCTTGTTGCCTTTTTAATCTCCTCATTACTTTATCCTGACTCCCATGGGTATTATAATTACTAGCTTGGAATGCAAAGTGTTTTCATCTTTTGATTATCTTCTTTCACCTGTCCCCCTCCTGCTCCTCCTTTTCCTTCATTGTCTCTTACTCTTCCTAATCATTCACTTTTTTTAAATTAGTAAAACACCATGAGGTACAGTTGTAGACTTACAAATTTTTGTCCTTGGGTTTCGATTATACAATGATCAAATACCCATCCCTCCACCAGTGCCCATTTTCCATCACCATGGATCCCAGTATCCCTCCCACCCCCATCCCTCCTATCCCACCCTGCCTCTTTGGCAGGGCATTCATTCACTTTTACTTCTTGTTTAATATATTTTAGAGACTTTCGTCTCCTTCCATTTAATTATAACCATCACACTCTGCTGTTTAAATGACTCATTGCCTTTTCATTTTTTTCCTAGGTGCTTAAAGTTCTGGTTTACAATGGTGTACTAGACCTCGCCCTGCATGCACTCATAGAGGAAGTTTCAAATACTTCTCATCTGAGGTTCCCAGGTCTCTCCTCGTCAGTCATTTCTGAAGGATGCTCAACATATTCACTGCCATTATTTGCTTTCTGGAAATCCATGGGCCTTATCTTTCCTGTAAATAATTCATAACTTCCAGATTTTTTTCTTTGAATCACCCAATTCTCCACAAATTCCTGGGCTGATGGTTGTTCCCATAACTGCCAATGACACTCTTATTTCTAGCTGTGTTTAACAGACATGTTCTTTCTACAAATGGATGATCCATCAAAGACACCCTCACACACATGCATGCTTGCTTATACCTTTAGTCTAATCACATTCATACAAATTGATAACTGGAACTTTCTTTACTCTGAGTGGAGTCAGTTTTTGTTTTTAGGTCATTCCTATAGTGCTCTTTATTGTTTGTAAAATTGCTTTTTTTTGGACTGCTCAGAGAATTGTCACACTTCAAACTAACAGCATCTGCCATTTCTGAGCAAGAACTTTGCTTCTTGATTTCACAATTCCCCATTTTCTTTTCGTATTAAAACCACATATGTCTAAGACAGGCGCCAGTTTTGATCTCAGTTCTAGAGTGGAAAGACAAGAGTGGAAAAACATAACCAAACCAGAGACAAAATGAATGAGATATAATTACGGGCTGCACATCTCTGAGACTTGGGGGAATACTGATAAAACCAGATAATTTATACCGATTTAGTTCTGCCTCATTTTTGGTCTGAACCATCTATCAGTGCAGGCTAGCAGAAATGCTAACTTATTTGCACAGGATGAAAAGTAGAGGAAATAAAACAGCTTCCAAACATTCTTACCCTCTCCCTAAGTATTGAATTAAATATCTACCATAGTTTTAGTATGAGCTCTGCTAGTGTAGAACTCTGTGCAATAAAAATAAGAAGCACAATCCTCCACTGACCTAATCTACTGTGCTTCTTGCTTACCAGCTGTTTCCATGAAGTCTGAAGAAAATAGTTTTCATCTCCCAGTGTTCATTTCATGGCTTCCCATCTCTCACTCCTCTGCTTCACAGGATCTTTGGCAAGTTCGTTAATATGTCCAGTATATTAGTGTCTCTAATAAGCTCGGGTTCAGTCCCCAGGCTCATAATAACCTACTGATGGGGGATTTTGTGGGCTGTAAAATCCAGACATTCCCGGCATCAACAGACTCTTCATTTGGGTCTGCCACTGTTATGAGTAGCTTCCTCCCTATCATTCCTTTACAAATCAATAATTAATTGATCATTTCAAATTTTCACTTGCAGATTATCAAAACATCATAACTACCTCCCAGATAATTTTCACAATAACTGTCCACAAAAGGAAAGCTTTCATTCTATTAATTACTTGTGTTTTGGAACTTTATATAGGCAGAATATGTGCTCTGTGACGGAACTCTTGCACTCAGGATTCTTTGGAGAAGCACCTACTTGGTGTGAATTTTGCTCTTTTTCTATTTCTTTTGTAGAAACTCATGGTAATGGCCAAGCCCATTTCTGGGTATATTTAATAATAGTCAATATAAATATGTTGTATTCTTTATTTTATCTAAGACAAGTACTTAGTAGCAGTTTTGGATTGCATAATGTGTGTGAGTGTGTATGTGTGTGTGTGTGTATGTGTGTATGTGTAAACCCACAGTAAGATATACAGTTATGGGATTGTTCATGATTGAGTTTCAGCATATAATTTTCCAACATATGTCCGTCCTGGCACCAGTATATATTTTCCCACCACTACCTCTGCCCTCCCTCTATGACTGGCTGCACTTTCTCTCTCTCTCTCTCTCTCTCTCTCTCTCTCTCTCTCTCTCTCTCTCCATCTCTCTCTCTCTCTCCATCTCTCTCTCTCTCTTCTTTCTCTCACTCTATCTCTGTCTCTTAGCATTATGGTTTGCAATACAGGTACTGAAATGTTATCATATATCTTTTACCTATTTTTAACACTCAGTTTTTCTCCTTAATAATCTATTGTAACTATTATCCTCATAGTGTCCATTCTCTTTCCTAACTGTTCTTTGCTCCCAAACAGTTTTGGCAAGCTTCCAACCCTTGATCAGTCCTTCTGACTCCTATTTTTCCTAGCCATCGAAATTAGTCTTATACTATTGTTGGTAGGAATGCTGATTGGTCAGGCCTTTTTGGAAAACAATATAGGCTTTCCTCAAAAAAACTAGAAATTGAGTTCCCATTTCACCCAGCAATATCAATTCTGGGAATATTCCACAGGGTTCCAAAAACACAGAGAAGAAATGCCATGTGTACTTCAGTTTTTTTTTTGAGTACTATTCACAATAGCCAGAACCTGTAAACCACCCAAGTGCCCAAGAACAGATTACTGAATAAAGAAACTAAGGTACAACTGCACAGTGGAATACTGTGAAACTGCTAGGAAAAATAAAATCATGAAATCTGCTTATAAACAATGGACCTGGAGAGTATCACACTGAATGAAATAGTCAGGAGAGGGGTAGATATAGAATGACTGCACTCTTTTGTGCATACTATACTTATTAATATCACTATCACTATCTCCCCATTATTCATCAATTTGCTCAAGAAGGCACCAGTAACGTCTCCATTCCTCCCTGTCACGTGCCAGTGTAGCCCGATAGCATATTAGGGACTCTCTCAGGGTCAGGGGAATGAGGACCATCATTGTTACGGTTTTTGGCATATTGAGTATGCCACAGGTAGCTTTCCAGGCTCTGCTCTGCAGGCAGGATACTCCCAGTAGCTTGCCAGGCTCTCTGAGAGGGATGGAGGCTTTTGGGGCAGCCTCTAATCACCTTTACAGGTGTTCACAGTTAGGCATATATGCAGGCAAGATACTCTCTGTAGCCTGCTGCATTCTCTGTAGCCAGCCGCAAATGTGGCCACATGCTTCCAGGAGCTTGATTTTATAGTCTCTGTATCTTGGCCGTTGATGGGGCTACGTGGCAGTTGGTGGATGTAACTGTCTAGCTACTGGAAGGTGGGGGATCTGGGTGGAGGCACAGTTCTGATCTGAGCAGGCTTGGAGATCTCAGTCCCAGGTTCTGCACACCTGGGTTCCTCTGTCAGTTTTTTCATGCATGAGGCTCGTCTGTGCATGTGGAGAGTGGTATCAGCATGGCTGTGGTTGGGTCCTGGAGGTCTTCACCTGCCAGGCCTCTGCTCAGGGTGGAGAGGGAAACTCAATCAACCCCTCTCCAAAGGGCCCGGGTGAGAATTAATTAATTAATCATTAATAATTATGTATTAATTATTAATATATTTTACTGCGATACCACAGCAGTAGGGCATTTGCCTTGCATGCAGCCAACATGGCTGACCCGAGTTCAATTCCTCCGCCCCTCTCGGAGAGCCCAGCAAGCTACCGAGATTATCTCGCCCGCACGGCAGAGCCTGGCAAGCTACCCGTGATGTATTTGATATGCCAAAGGCAGTAACAACAAAATTTCCAATGGAGACGTTACTGGGCCCGCTCCAGCAAATTGATGAACAAGAGGACAGTGACAGTGACAGAATGTATTTTACTACATTTGAAAAGAAAAACTTTTTTTAAGTGACAGATGTGAGTTTGGGGGATTCTTACACCACTTAAAAGTTTATAAGTTACATTATTAGTGTCTTTGAATGCAGGTGAAGACAACAGCTCCTTGGTCAAATAAAGAATATGTTATTTTCCAAATGTTTTCATTGACTAGTGAATGCACAGTTCATGCCGGATGCCTGAGCATTGCAGTAGATGTAAAGTTACTTGGGATCTGCTCTATTTTAATGTAAATGGAAAGAATTTGGACACCTTACCTTGGATAAAAGCATCTCTTCTTGCCTTCTCTTTGAGAAGATGGCCTCAGAAATGATCATTGTGGAACCGTACACCTCCCACAGGCATACGACTGCACACTCATCAATGGAAGCAAACTCTAATTAAGTCATCTTAGTAGATAGATATTCATTTACATATTCTTGATTGGATTTTAACAATTTTTTACATAGTAGGGAAATAAATCCTTAATGGGATTATAAGGACTCCAAATCAAATATTTTTGCCCAGTTTATGGCTTTTTCTCATTTTTTTTATGTTTTGTTTTGTTTATTTCCCCCAAGAATACATTATGTAAAACTTATGGGCTGCTCCTGGTTGTGCTATAGGGCCATGCAATACCTGGGATTCAACTTGAGCCTCCGCCAGGCTAAGATTTTGCTCTAATCCTTTGGCTAGACCATCTACCTGGCCCCTTTGTATGAAAGCCATTTTATAAGGATGAAACATAATGTTCTCTTGTATTGAAGCTTACTGCTTATGGGTACTGACTAAGAAATATTTTCCTGAACATTATCACCTACATTTTCTTTCTCATGTTTCATAATTTAGCTATTTTATGCATTTGACTATGGGTGGTGTGGTCACACTTGGCCAAGCTTGGGGTGGGGGGCTTATTTCTGCCTCAATGTTCAGGGCTCACTCCTGGAGATGTTTGGAGGACATGGGGATTGGAATTAGCTAAATTACCTGCAAAGCGAGTGCTTCCACCACTTTACTATCCATGTATTTAACTTTTATGTTTGGTTTTTAACATTGTTGTATTTAATGAGGCAGGTTATGCTCTTTTCTGCTAAATGTGTTTCTCTGCTCCTTTAAGCTTTTCTTGAATAGTAGTGGGAAACACACTATGGTGGTAAGGTTGAACTCCTGACTCTGTGATCAGGGATAATTCCTGGCAGTACTCAGGTCAACCAGATGCAAGGCAAGCACCCTGCATCTGTATTACTGGCCTATTGGTTGGAATTTCTTAAAAAGAGTGTTCTTTAAAAAACATAAGGTGGGTGTTCATTAGTAATATAATTAAGACGACTTGGCTTGAAGCAGGTGGATTATTGTGGGGACTTGTGAAGAGGAAGGTAAATCGAATGCAGCACCTGCTACATCCCTGCCCCTTTCATACTGATTTTTGGTTTCTTTTATCCCCGACTTATTATTTTTGTCAAAAAATTTAAAGAAATCTATTTGCATTTCTTATTTTTGCTTTCTAGTCATTTATGTTGGTGGATGTCTCTCTTTATGGTATGATAATTTGAAGGCTGGTGGTTGGAATCTGTTTTCTAGATAGGGAATATTTGATGGGTACTGATGTACTGCACTTAGCTGAATTGTTATTATTATTTTAAATAGAAAGTTTAGTCTGGTCAAAATTTTCCAAAATGGAAAGAAAAGTTTTCATTTACTGACATTTTGATGTTATGCTTTTTACTCCAGGAAATTGGAAACTGTCTCAAATTGTTTGATAGTCCTTCCATTGGAGTAGGGAGAATAAATACCTCATATATGAATGTGGTGCCATAAACAAGTGTTCCAATATAATATTCTGAAACATTAAAGACTAGATCATTCATTTCTTTGAAATGCTTTTGGAACACATTAGAGTTTCTTAGATGTCACAAGAATTTTCAAAACCCAAAACTTCTTTTCAAGAGAGGATATGGGTACGGATGATGGTCTACATTTTCAGTGCAGGTTCTCATGCCAGTCATCCTGTGAGAGGTAGATAGACATGTGACAGTCACCCCCACGGTCCTTGCAGGCCAGCAGGTCCAAGTAGAAGAGGCATGCTTAGTCTGGCTTGTATCACGGGAGTACAGAGTGGGTTTCCAAGAACAGAAACGTTCCTGCCAATAAGCAGAGCAGAACTACTGGGTTTAGTCACGGCTGAAGAAGTTGATCTCTCATGCCAGACTCTGATGCAAGTGTTCAAGGGTCTCTTATTATAAATTTACTACCACACTCTATGAGTCCTAACAGGAGTTGCCCAATGCCCTCGACCAAACACTGACTCGGGGGTGATGCAGATTAACCTGATTTCAAGTGAAAGTTGATCTAATATAATGTCATCTTAGAATGAAATTTTAAGGTGTTCTATCTTGTTATCTTTTCATATTGAGAGAACCCCACCCAGGGGGATCCCTGCTTTGCTATTTAAAAGCTGCATTTAGGATTTGTAACTTCCTTGAATCCTGTATCACCTATAAAACAATGATGGAATCATTGCCCAGGGAAGTATTATGAGGAGCCAATGAGGTCATTGATGGAAGGAAAATATGATCCACCCTGGATTCACTTAATACAGAAGAAGTGATATTAGTATGAGAATTACAGGAAGAAAGGCAAAGGTGTGTTGCACACAAAAAGGCCCAATGAATATCAGACTCTACTTGCTTTTCCTTCTAGATGACTCTAATAGAAGGCAAACAAGCTTCCACGCAGCCTGCAGGAGCACTTATTCAATAGTTACTTATACCAATTAATGGCTAATCACGACCCGGCTGTTGTTGTTTTATAAAATGCAAACATTATTGAGATAATAATTAGCTATTTACTAAACAAGCTTCCTTGTAGAGATTTTAAATTCTGTCATAAATAGGCCCATAACCTTCTCAAGTACAAAGGATTTAACGTTGCCTTTTTTTTCCACATTAAAGAAAAGCTGTAATTTAACTATGGAATAAGCCATCAACCATGTAGTACAAAAACTGCTATTATCTTCTAAAGAGTTACACAGTCCATTATGCTGCTTATTAATGGTACCCTTTTATCAAGAAAGCTAAGGAAATGAGAAAAAAAATGTGGCGGTGGAGAGGTGTAATAAAACCAAAGACTGAATATGAATTTTCCTAGAAAACACCTTGTCTAAGCATTCTCATTTGAAAATGTACATTCATTTGACTACATTTGCAAATTATGATTTTGTTCCCTCAGAATAATATGGAGTGTGGATGTGCTTTCCTGTGCAGTCAGGTTCCTGGTTCCTTTTGCTGAGCTGTAGGAAATGTTGCTTAACAACTATTTTGCCCGGAACCTCCTCCCTGCACAGTGCACAGATTGAAGTCTGCTGTGGAGAGCAATTCTGACACTGTGCTATAAAACTCATGTTTTCTGAGTTTAGCTGACTGCACCTATGCCACCAATACACTGTCCTCAGAGCGTGCTGGCGGTTCACACAACACCAAGCATCATGAGTCCAAGAATCCAGCCTCCTGATATGCTTAGAGAAGGAACCACACTTTTAGACTCACGGGAAGTTGAAGGGATGGTCAGGGAATGATTTCTTTCCACTGACTTTCACACCTTTCTGCAATTTTTGATAATGGCCACTAAAACAACTGCCATTAGTTATCCCCGTAAAGTAAGTATACACTGACCTTTGCATCGGCATGCTTCAACTTTCTTCAGAGGAGGTACATATTTCTCTCTTTTGGCCTGAGAACTGCAGCAGTAAAAGTTTCAAACTAGCATTTCAGAGAAACTCCTCTTCTTCCAAAGCTCTCCTGACTCAGGAACTGCAAACTCACAGTGACCAGGGCCCCGAGTTCTCTGTTTCATCCAAACCAAGTGGGGATCAAGTCCTGCACCAACATCACTTGTCTGATTGGATGCTGGAGTTCAGGAGTTTCTGAGTAAATTTACTTTTTTGTCACTTGTTGACTATTGTGTATTCCCTATTCTGATGGAAAGACTACAGTAACGTACAGACTCATTTGGATGCTTGATGAATAGAATAATACCAAGAGCAGGAAGATACAGTCTGTGCTACTGATTTCCCTAACATTCACAGGCTCGCAGAGACTCCAGGGATTAAAAAGGAAGCATGTTCACTGCTGCAGACCGTAAGATGTGAGGCAGTGATGGATGGACTGAGGCTAAGGAGTAAGTTGACTCTTGTACACAGAAAAGGGAGGGCTTCTGGGGGAATCTGAGAGAGAAAACGCTATTAAGAAAGTAAAGAAAGCAAGGGTAAAGACACAGAATTGGGGTCAAGAACGCATCTGGATTCTTGAGCCATCTTGCAAACACTGCTGGACTTATCTACACACTGAAGAGAATGTGTGATGCTCACAGCTTGGGAGCCCAGTGCTCTTTGGTGTGGCACAAGCTGTGATGAGCCTGTGCTACATGGATAGCTGTAGGATGACAGAGTTTTGTCCTTCCTGCATAACCTCAGGTAGTTTAGGTTTATTGGGTTGCTCCCATCACAGTGCTCCCATCCCTCTGTGTTTATTTGTAACTTTTTTGTCTGTGGTCCATTAAGTTGTGACTATTGTTTTGCTCTTCTCCTTGAGTCTTTTGCATAGTTAATTTAAAACAATGTCTTTTTTATATGGATACAAGAAGACAGTATATGCTATGCTTTTGTAACTTGACTCTCAGAGATATTTTCTTCCTGGACATCTGTTCTCTTGACCTAAGCTTCAGCTGCCCTTACTTCCTAGCACCCCCCAAAGGCAAGGTCCTCACGAGGAACTGGATGGAACCAGGGCAAGCGGTAAGCTATGTGCTACCCTGGCATCAGATGGACCTGGCTAAAGTGCCATAATGCTTAACTGTAAGCTAAGTGCCATAATGCTTAACTGTAAGTTAAGAGCTGGGTCATGGACAAATGCTGTCATGATCCAAAAAGTAATTACTAAATTTGGAACCTGCTAGTGTTAGGAAAGATTAATCTGGCCTGCGCTCTGTAATCTGAGTCTGTGGCAAGATGTTTCCAGGAGAGCTGTTCTACAAGCCTCAGTGTATATCTTACTATATCCACACAAAAATAACTAGTATTAAGATGTTGATTGAGTCATTGGACTGAGGAAAGGAGAAAAAACACTTTAAGAGGTATTTTGCCCCTGGGCAGTCAGGAAGAGCTTTGGAATACCCCCTAGGTGGTTGTTTCTTTGAACCTGGTAGGCCTTTAAGAAAGGCTTTCTTATGTTGCTTTTACTACCAGACTGGGTGCAGTGTAGGCCCAGAGTGCTGGAGAGTTGGGGAGACCCAAGAGCTGGAAAGAGATGAGAGAGGGAGCAGGACAGCAAGATGGAGCACAGAGAGGTTAGCAAGGGGGACAGAGAGAAAAGGATGTAGAAGAATGTAGGAGCTGGTACTTAGAGACAGAGAGAGAGAGAGAGAGAGAGAGAGAGAGAGAGAGAGAGAGAGAGAGAGAGCACCCAGGCTGTGAGATGGAGCACAGATTGATGATGGGGAGAGACAGGAGGAGATGGAAATGAGGAGGAGTATGAGACTAGAATGGGAGCTCAGAGAGACTGGGGCAGGCACATGGGGAGAATGGCAACTGATCAATCAACCAGGTTGGCCCTCTTTTCCTTAGCTGTCTTCCCGATGGCCCTGGCCACCCCAGCTTGGGAGGGGCCCGTGCTTCACCCCGAACCCGGGCAGCCAGGGAGAGAGCCACCAGGGCCTCTCCCTGGCCACCCTCAGAGTTTTATAAAGATAGCCATATCTTTTCTGTTTTCACTTGGCCTAGGCATGTATAAAGGCCTGGCCCAACATCCTCTTACACCTCTTATATTCACTCCCATGCATACACTTCTATACAACACATAACACTCATACAGTGTCATCACACACATGCACACACACTCACATACATGCACACGCTTATTCTCTCACAAACACTGTCTCACACAACACTCATAGGGTCCCATACAGAAACACTACCACATACATGAACATACCCTCTCACAGATTCACAGACACTGACTTACACAACACCCATATGGTCACACACACACACACATACACAAATTGATGCTTTCACTTATATTCAAACTCTTTCACATACTCACTCTTTCACACTCTTTCACTCTCATGTTGAAAATATTCCAAGTAACCAAGGTTCTGCTCTCATTACCTAATTTTACCTTACTAACTTTGATTCTGATATACATATTTTGAAGAAAGACGGCACATGGCCTTAGCCATTTAATCTATGGTCCAAAGTGGTAAAGTTTAGGATATTCAAAGTATGCTACTAATCTTTATCCTGGAATAAAGGTATAAGCTACTTTATCCCAGGAACACTGATGTCTGTGGGTCTCTGGTGGCTGAGGTGAATCTGACCTGCATGTTTCATCAGATAGGAAATGAGGTCACACACCTTCTCCTGGGTACTCAGTGATTTGATTCTTACCCAGTGAAACAGGCAAACTTTCATTGCCACTGACCATGCCCTCTGGTATAACACTCATAGATGTTTCCTATCTGTCAAATGGGAATTTGAAGGTGCAATTAATGTCACTAATCCAGCAACCTTAAAAGAAACAGAAATAAATTCAGAGAGTTCAGAGGGTTCCAGTGTTCCTTTACATTTTAAAAGAGGAGAAGGCAGTATAGAAAATGTGTGCTGAAAGTAGACAAAGGACTAAACATGATGGCCCCTCAGTATCTTATTTCAAACCATAATGCCTGAAAGTAGAGAGAAAGTAAGAAGGATGGTGCCTGCCATAGAGGCAGGGGTGAGATGGGAAGGGGGTGGGAGGAGGGATACTGGGGACATTGGTGGTGGAAAATGCCCACTGGCGGAGGGTTGGGTGTTCATTGTATGACAGAAACTCAATCATGAAAGCTGTGTAACTGTATATCATAGTAATTTGATAAAAATAAAAATTAAAAATAAAAGAGGAGAAGGTAGGAGTGTTGCTGAAAGTTCTCTCAAGCCCAGGAGTAGTCGACAATCCATCACTGGATCTACAGATGGAAGGGGTCATGTCAAGAAATGTAGTTCAGCTCTCAGTGCTGGTAAGGACTCTAGTATATCAGCCATGAAGGACACAAGCCCCGATGCTCACAAACCCACTGAGACATCCTCCAATGACTGATTGTGTTTGAAAGATATCCCCAAATTTTGCAGTGAGACCTCCAATCCCTACCATTGACACCTCAGTTATTTGCCTCACAAGATCTGATCTTTCTTGAACCACAGAGTTGCAAGATCATAAATGGTGGTAATTTGAGGTCTTTTTTGGTGTATTATTTCATTTGCTATATTGACAGAAGAGACTAAAACATTAAATATGGATGGGGCACTATTAAAACTCTAGACAAAATGGTAAGGCTCTGTTTTACATTTTCCAAGACTGACTTTGTTGGCAATTTGGAAAACAAATTGGATCAGGGAAGGTAGGTGCTCTCGCCAAACAAGAAAAGCAAATGTTTGCAACACAGGCGCATGAGGAAGGCAGTGCAGTATCAAAGAAATGTCCCTGAGAAGAGTTGACACTGATTAACCCAGAGGGAAATTAGACAAAGGGCCAAACATGATGGCCTCTCAATTTCTGTATCGCAAATTATGATGCCCAAAAGTAGAGGAAGGGTTAAAAGAAAGGTTCCTGCCATAGAATCAGTGGTTGGGGTGGGGTGGGGAGGTAGGAGGGAAACTGAGGAATGTTGGGGAAGAGGGGCACTCAATTTTCAGTGACCTTTCGTTATGGATGGTGAGGAGGCTAGATTTTAATCAAATAGACATGGACACCTATTTGCAGAGAAGGAGGTTATGTTAGAGTGCTCTGTCTTGGAAGAATCTGCAAAGAGATCCCAATATTTGCCCCCCAGGAAGCTTTTACTGAGTTACTTATTTGTTACACTGCAAGTTCCTTTCTTACCCGAAAGTCCCAGAGGTACTGGGGACACCCCACAGCCTCCAACGGCCACTTTGTATAAACCAGTCATCAACTCATAAGTGAGTAACGGATACAGAGAACGGACTTTTCCTTTCTCTAGTCTCATTTACCCCCCTCCAGACTGGTAATGCATTTTACTAAAAATTATCAGCCTTCCGTGGTGTAAATAACCATGTTGAAGGGGCACAGGAAGATAACATCAGACACTGTTCTTGGAAGCTAAAGAGGCAGCATTTTCAAATTTTGAAACAGTGCAGCATATGAAAAATAGGGTTTGCATGGTGAAATTCATACAGAATTTGTTCAAAGTAACAAGGGTTATAATGTTCTAATTTACCAACTCAGAAAAAAAAAACAAGCATTCTACTATTAAAAATCTGTTGAATTGATAAAATGAAAATCTGGCACTTATTCGTTAAGCATTATGCAGTGTGCTTCATTATCATACACAGATTTTCCTCAGATAGTACTGTTTCTGTTAAAACCTGCACATGCCAATTAACTGGGATTCTTACAGAACATTTTTAAGGCAGTACATAAATACATAAATTATTTCCAAATATGTGTTAAGTTGCAAGCCCACAATTTAGTTGAACAGATCAGAGAACAGAAACAATCTATTGTTTTAACAAACTTTAAGCAGTGGATGGGCATTGGGTAAACAAAGGCTTTATTTTAAGGAACATTTATTCATTTGCAAGATTTCACTAAATATCCCTGCATTTAAATTCCTTCATCACAATTTTCCATTTCTGGAAATATGAGCGACTCTATGGTAGTCTAACCCATCTTTCCACTAAAACATTTGCCTGAAATTTATGGAAAATATTTGTTTCAAAAAGAATCAACAGAGAGAAAAGAAAATGTCAATTTGGAAACAAAGTAGAAAAAGAATCTTAGGGAAGCAACATTCAGAACATGTTTGACCTTGAGAACTTTTTCCCCAAAATGTTGTTTCAAATTATTTTTTATAGCATTTTAGAATGCATGCAATAGGAAAGAACATTGTGCACCAGAAAAAAAGTGCTGCTCTGTTTGGAAAAATACCTTTAACATGCTGGAACCGTTAAAAGGCTAAATCCTTAGTCTAACTGAACTGAAGCTAAGTCTGTCCTTTTCTGTGTGTTACAATGTAACAGCCTGTTCTTAAACTTGAAATGAATGGAAGATAAACACACACACATTCATATGGATGCACGTCTACATCTATGCTCCTACATGCTCACACACACACACCCCACCCATCTTTGAAAACAAATCTCCTGCATTCAACCTCTGCAACACTGAAAAAAATAAGAGTCAAATAGCTAGACAGAAACATATATATACATATATAAACATGTATGCGTATATATGTATACATATATCTAAAGCATAGTTTAGAACAAGTTAATTTATTATGACGAGGTGTCCTTTGTTGGAGAAATTCACATTCATTCCTGAACTCAAAGAATTACTCCAGAGAAAATGAATGTGCAAAGTCAAATTTTGCTAAAGGCACAGGTAAGAACAGTCAGCGAGAACCCGGGATGCGTTAAAAAGAAAACCTCTGGAAATGAAATCAATCATGAGGGCTGTCCCAATCAGAATATAAACAAAAGTACATGGCTATAGTTCATGCACTTCAAAAAGGTAAAAGTTCTATTTGAAGTGTGGAGAAAGAAGGGTCTGATTTTAAAACAAATCCAGGCACAGCTGGGGGCTGTGCAAGAAAGCAGGGAATTGGGTGTCAGAGCCTTGTGGTGCCTCAGGGAGAGAGACAATGTATACTAAGGAGTCCAGGAATCCTCTAGAACTTGACACACAGAGGCATGAACCTGGGAAACTTGCAGGGAGATCTCCCAGCCACAGCAGAAAGCATGGAAGGGAGTCTCTCCCCTCTACTGCTCACTGGAGCGCCCAAAGCCAAGAGTGACATAGTAAGAAGCTACACCTGAGAAGTATCCAGAACCAGGAATGGCGGCCTCGTATCAAGAAAACTCAGTCATCAGCAGCGGGAGAGGTGAAAGTCACACCTTGACAAACTTAGGTAAAATTGTAGAACATCAAAAGAAAACAGAATGCCATCGAAACATTTAGCAAGGGATGGCAGGCTGATACTGAAGAGAACACTTGGAAAAAGCGTGGTCAGGGTCTAGGGAGAAAGAGAGAGAGAAGCAGAGAGACAGAGAAATACTGAGAGAAAGAGAGGAGAGACAGAGAGACAGAGACTGAGACGAAAAAGAGGAAAGAGAAGAGAGACAGAGAGACAGAGAGACAAGACTCAGGAAGAGAGAGAGGAAATAGAGAGAGGCAGAGAGAAAAAAAGAGACAGACTTAGAGGAAGGAGAGAGAAGAGAGACAGAGAGACAAAAAATGACTCAGAAAGAGAAAGGAAAGAGAGACAGAGAGACAGAGACAGACTCAAAAAGAGAGAGAGGAGAGAGGGGGAGAAGGGGAGAGAGAGAGAGAGAGAGAGAGAGAGAGAGAGAGAGAGAGAGAGAGAGAAAGAGAGAGAAAGAGCGAGAGAGAGAGAAAGAGAGAGAGAGAGAGAGAGAGAGAGAGAGAGAGAGAGAGAGAGAGAGAGAGAGAGAGAGAGAGTGTGGATCTTTCTTGCATGCAGCAAACCTTTGTTTATCCCTATCACCTCCCAGGGTCTCTTGGACCATTCCCGTACTGAACCCTGAACACAAAGCCATGAGTTGGCCCTGAAAACTGCCAGACATAGCATAAAGTGAGCAGAAAATGGTGTGAAGACTAGGTTTCCTGATGTCGCCCTCAGCGCTTACCCACAGGAACTAGGAACAGCTGCCGTTACTGTAAGGGATATGGAGTCGTTGGATCCTCAGCACCCACTTTCACGGCAGAGAGCTGTATGAATGCCCTGGGTCTAAGCACATCCCTATGTGGGATTTATCTCAGGAGAATCACAGGGTTAGGCCAGCCAAGAAGCCCGTGTCGACAGGAGAGAAGAAGGGACACTGCCTTCATACCCAAGCAGACCTTGCTCTGAGCAGTGCCACATAGATCTGTGACAGGCTCGCTCTGGGCATGGCTCGGCTCTGCTCCCAAAAGGGTATACCAGTGAGGTGCCCTTGCCAGAACAATTGGGGAAAAATCATATTCCACATTCAAGGTTTTAGAGCGTTTGCGGAAATAATCCGAAACTGATGTTGTTTTATTGTTTTGTTTTCATTCTGCTTGGGGGCCTCAGCCAGCTGGATTCAGGGATAGCTCCCTGCTCTGCCTCAGGGATCACCCCTGGTGGGCTTGGGACCATATGGGGTGTTGGGGATGGAACTCAGGTTGTTTGTATGCAAGACAAAATCACCACCCCTTGTACTCTCTCGGGCCCCTAGGAACAGATATATTGTTAATGGCCCGAAAGAATACCTTGAGCTTCCAGGGTGGGGGTAGATTTTTGTTCACATCCCATTTTTTTCCCAGAAAATACCTAATATAACAATTTGAAGGCAGGCCCATGGATAAGACCCTCAGTGTCCACAATGCTTCTCCAGTGAGTCTCTGTTACTTGCTCTTTAAATAACAGTATTTTTAGTCTTTTACAGTGTGGGGGAATCACGATGAGAAAAAATGAGATTATTATTGTGAATGGATGTGGACTAAAACCCTTTCGTTTTCGAGAGTGGCCAGCTAAATTGTGAGATTTGCTCTGTGTTTTTTTTTTCCATAATCGAGGTTTATTATGGTATCTCAGTGGGGAGAGTGGTTAAGGGGGCAGTGGGGGAGGCAAGTCGATTTCTGATACTATCTGTGCTCATTTTCCAGGTTCAAGAGATATTAAGAAAACTGTTAATTTAATCTCGAGTAGTTAGATGAACGTTAATGTAGTTTATTAGATGATAGTTTTGGAAATATCGTTTTGAATGCCCACTTATTATATTGAATGCCTGCTAGTTCTACTATAAAAAGAATGCTTTGAAAAATAATGAATGCTAAATAAAAATAATTCTGTTCCAGCCACTTAACTGACTAAGCACACCGTAGCTTGGGGGAGAGGAGGGGAGGAAATGGAGAAATTAGATGCAAGGACGTCTCACTGAGGTATATCAAATCCTATTAGTCCAGGTCATTTCCTTGGCTGGAAGCAGCACAGGGCGCCTATTGTCTTGTCCGCTTAAGCTGGAATCTTTGATTCTGTCTCCATGTTTGTTTCATTTGCAGGTAATTCTATTCCTGCATCCACATTTGTTGTGCTGAGCCACTTGGGCCCCTGGATTTCAGTTCTTTGTGTCTAGGATGCCCATAGCGAATATCTCGAATTCTTCTAATCAGGTCATAGCTATTTCCATATGGAATGAGTATGTTGATTGTTGATGGTATCTCAGTGAGCCTTCAAGAGGATATCTTCCAGGGGGGAGCCAAGAGTCCTTCTGGAATTCTATGGCCTACAAAGCTTGGCTTGAGATCCGTTCTCCTTGTAAAATCAACCACTGTTTGTGGAAGGCGCACATCCATCCAGCTGGGACTTGGAGGAAGTCAGACATCTTTGACTGATGCTTAAAAATAACACTTCCGTTTTAAGACAGGTTCTTAGCATTCAATTATTAACAACTTCTTAATATTGATTCTCTATTTACATAACTCATTTAAAGGTGATGAAGCCACAAGTCACCTCTTGGATGTACCATCGTTACTTGTGGAGGTGGATTTCATAGATATCAACCTTCCAGCATCAAACTTGGAGAGAGGTTTAAGTCTCGGTCATACAATGATCAAACACCTCTCCCTTCACCAGTACTCATTTTTCACCACCAAGAACCCCAATATACCCCCTCCCACCCCTCCCAATGCCTGTGAGGCAGATGATTTCCACTTAACTCTTCTCTACATTGATTACATTCATTATTTTGACAAAAGATGCACCATTATTGTTTAGAATTTCCCTCCCAACAATCAGAATTGCTGAAAAGGCATTGTGAAATACTTTGTTTTCTATAGCTGGTTATGAGAATTTTATAATCTCGCGTGGCCGCAATAGCGGCCTCACTATTTTGGATTTCTGCAAAGAGCCAGATATTACAAGATTGGTTTTTGTGCATCTGGTCTTATGGCTGTGCCGGAGAGCCGCTCGTGGTGGGCAACTCGTGACCTCAGTAGGGTATGAATAAATATAAGAAGAAAAAAAATAAATAAAATTATGGAAAAAAACAAAGTTGGAGAGAGATACCATTTTACTGAAATGATTTATCACAATGTTAGTGACACGCCTAAAATATTCTACTTTAAATGGGCATGCTGCAGAAAGAAGGACTTTAGAAAAGTTTTTCTCAGCCCTGGACTATGAGATTACAGTGGGTCTTCACAATGTTTCAAAGTGTCTGCAAGTGAAATTTGCATAAATGTGGTCTATAGCATGATACCAGGGGACCAAGAGGAAGGACAAAGGGGACATAGAAAGGAAACAATGCCAAAGAATCCAAGGTTAGAAAAATTGCTAAGCATTGCATTAGATTATACCTTATACATAAAATATTTCAGATAACACTTTACCAAAGAGTCTAGTGAGCTCATTGTCCCCTCCTTTTGGCACTAGGAGTTCGATTCTGGAAGAAGTATTATCCTTGAACGTCTAGTTCATAGTTGTTCTTACGACAATTAAGCTTCTCCTCTTTGATTGCTTTGCTTCACTTGCTATACTTTAATTTTTAAGGACATCAAAATAACTGAATTTTTGTTTTGTGCTTTCAATGATTACCCACAAAATTTGATAAAAAAAACGATGTAATCAATGAGAAAATCTTGCCAATAGAATCTGAAAACATCAGCCCTGGGAAAATAATGCTACGTGGCAAAAAAAAAAATGGATGAAAATTCCAGAGCATACAACAAGAAGGTATTCATTGATTCTGAATCAATTGTGAGTATAACTATGTTTCATCTCACATTCTGAATGGAATCAAAAGTGAAAAACATATAGTCATGTAAATTACAACTGTGAACATTTATTATCCTTTTACCTCACCATAATTGGGTAAGTTCTCATAAAAATACAAATGTGATTATTGTTTTTCACAAGGATCACACAAAAAAACTTTGTGGGCATACACTTTCATATCATTCAGTCATGAGGACAGGAAAGGCACATGGGATGAGCTCACAGAGCATGTGTTAGCCAGTAGGAACCTGCGTGATGAAGCTGACCATTGCAAAAGAAGGGATGGTTGAAAGACAGTAATAATGAAACAGAAAATTGGATGTTGGAATAGCCTCCTTTCCTTAAAATATTTACTGATACTGAATTTTTTTTTGATTTTGTGGAAGTTTCGTGCACCATTTTTTTAACCTGTAATTATTCTATATGCACCAGGCAGTGGGGTGGGTGAGAGCCCTCCCTACCTTAATGGACCCAGCCCTGGCAGCTGACCTCCACTGCTCAACCAATGCCATGTCTCAGGCCACTTTCCAGACCGCATGGCCACAACATGGCCTCGCGACACATTATTAGACTTCCTACTCATTTATGCCTCTCAGAGAGCCCAGCAAGCTACCGAGAGTATCCTGCCCACAGGAGCAGAGCCTGGCAAGCTCCCCGTGGTGTATTTTGATATGCCAAATATAGTAAGGACAAGAGGTCTCATTCCCTTGACCCTGAAAGAGCCTCCAATCATTGGGAAAAGACGAGTAAGAAGAGGCTGCTAAAATCTCTGGGCTGGGAGGAATAGAGATGTTACTGGCACCTGCTCGAGTAATTTGGTGACCTGTGGGATGACAGTGATAAGTGATATCGTGAATTATCCTAAAGAATTTCAGGTACAATTTACAAAACAGATAATAGACACCCCTTAATTTTTCTTCATCCATAAAACTCTGAAAGGTTTTATTAGCAACTTGAGTTTATAAATAACTGTTGTGAACTAGAGAGATAGTACAGCGGGTAAAGTGCTTGCCTTGCATTGCAGCTGGCCAGTTTTGAACCCTGAAAATACACAACTCTCCTGAGCCTGCCAGGAATGGTAATCTCAGGGGCAGAACCAAGAGTAATCTCCAAGCACAGCTGGTTGTGTAACAAGTACCACCGCCCCCCATGAAAAGCACTCCAAGAAAAAGAGAAATTTTTGATTTTACTTTCAAAATTTTTAAGTTTTCAAAGAAGAACATTGTTATGCTTTCCTTTCTTTCTATACACACACACAAACACACACACACACACACACACACACACACGGATCACCTCTGGTGGGGCTTGAGGAACCAACTGTGTATAGAACCAAATCTGAGATTAAGTAGTTATAAATGTGTACAAGGCAAATGTCCACCGTTTATATTTCTCTGAACCCATTCTTTACAATTTTTATGTTATCATTTCAAATACAAAATACATAAAAATGTGCCATTAGCTCATTTTCCTTCAATTTCAAAGTACTTATTTTGTCTTTAATTTAAGCTTATGCTAACTTCACCTGTTATATTTCTTATCTTCTAGGAAGAAAATTGCCCTGATGATCTCTCAATATGTTGTTTTTTATCTTAAGCATGCTATTGAAAAATGAGTACTTTTAATTATATAGAGAAAAATAATCGATAAAAAAGACTCAATAGCTCTGAAGTATCTGATCATTTGTTTGTACAACACCAGGAAAAAGTATAAAGAAAAAAAAATAAAACTTTCCCATGATTTTTCCCAAACAATGGCAGGAAAGTTTTGTTATGCTATAATTATTCTTCTGTCATAAAAAAAAATTCCCTTTGAGACATAATGGCCATAACCATTTCATTTTTCTAACTTATTAAGCAGTCTGAGGTTGAATTGAGAGTTTCAATTCCAAGTTATAGTTATAATTACTGACTGCAAAAATCCCTGTTGCCTTTCATTAAGTAGTTATAATATTTAATTGAGGCTACAGGGTGTCTACACACAGCATAGCACCGTCCATAATTATCCTTACACATAAAGGAACACTGAGGCTACTTTTTAACAATGAAACAGATTATCAGAAAACTACATTTTTAATTTAAGCTTGGATTTTAGTCTTTGAGTGATTAAATACGGATCTCTTCATTTTTCTGCAAATTAAGACATTAAGTTGAATAAATGAACCATAAAATGGGAGAGAGGGGAAAAACTTCACACTGTAAACTAAAGAGATATGTCTAATAGGCATTGAGAAATTATCTTATTTATTTTTTAATGCCCAAGAAAAAGAGGGGCAGTTGAATTTCCCAGGCTGGCCAGAGAGGGCCAAGTGTTCAAAGGTTGGGTGGCCTCTAGTCTTGCCTTAGCTTCCACAGCCCCAGTTCTGACAGAGGATGTATCTTTGATGCTGGGAAATCACCCAAAGGAGATGAGCGTGAAGGCAACTGGACATTTGGTGCAGATGTCTTTGGAAGTTTGGTTTCAGTCTGACAGGTTGATTTTAAAGGCCTGGCAATAAAGGTCAGCTTGTACATTCATACATCTCTAATAGTGGTCTCCTGGCAAGTAGAATCCCGGAATTCAAGTAAAAGTCACACTGTGGTGTCAGAAACTAATCATGCAATTCCTATATATGTTAACATGAATTGTGGAGAAGAAGTTACAAAAGACACCTGACATTTAAAAAATACAAATAAAATATTCTCTCCTAGAGTTGAAGGTAATCAAATTATTATTAAAGCTAAAATTTTCCGTAACTTTATAATTGGAAAGGGTTTTATAAAAAAATTGATTTTTCCTGTCCATTCTACCTGAGACATCAAAAGATGTGAATTTGTACTGTGTTGGTTATTTCTTGTCCTCTTGTCTCCCACCTCACTCTCTCACTCCCACTGTGTGTGTGTGTGTGTGTGTGTGTGTGTGTTTCTGAAGATTAAACCCAGGGCCCTGTAATGCACGCAGTCTATCCCTGAATAGTGTCTCTCTTTTTGAACAGCACTGTGACTCTGTGGTCATCACAAATACTTACTGCCAGAACTCTCTACCAAGTTCCCTTGGTCTATGAAATACAGAGACCAGAAACCTACTCTAGATTTTCTATCAACACAAATGGTTTTAGGAGAAAAATAAAATTCTGAAATTTGAGATGTAAATTTAGGCAATTACGAAATACTCAGGAACTGTAATTGCAGAAGCTCATTTTGAGAAACAAAGAAAAACATATGCAACATGTCTTTGAATAACATTCAAATTCTACACAGGAAAGACCAGGTGACATGGTGCCAAAGCCACAAAATTCAAACTTCAGAGAGAAGAGGGACGTAGTTCAGATACCCTCAGATGACCGTGGTCATCTCTCATTTGCAAACACGGGGTGAGTGTCGCTCATGGGTGGGCTGGTCTGCATAATATATACGTTTATTTGCAAACATATATATTGGTTCGGTGTACAATAAAAGGAAACCTAGAAAATATAGAGAAATCTTTAGTCACCCATGATTTCTAAAGACAAACAATTACTTTCTCAAGGAATGAGTTCAATGTATTAAGTTAATGTGTTCAGTGCTTCAATGCTTCTGCCTCAGGTGTGTTCTTAGGAACTTGAGTCCTTATTTCTGAGGTATCTGGCTCTTCACAGAGTCAATTCCTCACACCCTTTTCTTTCTTTTTTTTCTGGGATGGGAGGTTGGCACACCTGGCTGTATTCAAGGGTTAGTACTAGTTTAGTGCTCAGGGAGCACTTCAGACAGTGTTCAGGAAACTGCATGAGGTGAAAGGGACTCAACCCAGATCAGCTGCATGCAAAGCAATTGCCCTACCCACTGCTTTATCAGTCCAAACCTCTCATACTGTGTTTTGCGATATGCATCTGATATTTCACTCAGACAGTTTAGTGATATTAACGAAGTCTTCAGAGTCTGGAATTATGACCACAAGCTGTTGGGATGATTCCCAAGTCAGCCAACTTTCAGAGAGACATTATTGATGTGAAAAAAGCTCTAAGAGAGAAATACATTTTCCAATTGCAGTAAAAAAAATCAACATGAGCTTGGACCTCTTCAGGTAGTTTTTTTCAGTGAACCCAGCACTAAATAAATTTTAAAATTTAATAGCACAGCGGGTAGGGCGTTGGCCTTGCATGCAGCCAGCATGGCCGATTCGAGTTCGATTCCTCCGCCCCTCTCGGAGAGCCCGGCAAGCTACCGAGAGTATCTCGCCCGCATGGCAGAGCCTGGCAAGCTCCCCGTGATGTATTCGATATGCCAAACACAGTAACAACAAAGTCTCCAATGGAGACGTTACTGGGCCCGCTCGAGCAAATCGATGATCAACGGGAGGGCCTTTACTTTTACTTTTACTCTTATCATATATTATCTTTGTATTATAATGTGCATCATGGTTCTAACACTTAGCATTTGTGATTTTCATGTGAAGAGATAGTACACTTGACCCCCACTACAGAGGCGAAGACTCTCTACTATTGCCTAATGTGCTTCTTCTAGTCCAATCTCCTCTCCCCTTACTCCACTTCTTGGAAGTCTGAGTTTTATAATCCAAAGACTACAGAAAAGTAATGTTAATATAGGAAAGAGATTGCTAGGACACAGTTATCGTGCATGACTAGAGCATCTAGCCAGTGAAGCAGCTTTATGTTCCTTTCCTGCTCTGTTGAACCCCCCCCCCCAACCCCTGAGATAGCATGAATAAACATGGAGGATATTCCTATGAGTGAAACAAAATGGTCAAGAGCCAAAACAATTTCACTTATATGATGGTATCTAAAATTGCTGGACTCACAGAACTGAACTTTTGTCTCTCTCCTTTGAATAATAGAGGAAGATTTGCCTTAGTTGATCTAAACACAAGCAGCAGAGAACTCTCCAGTAACAGAACATTGAAGATGTGCAGCATAAAGTGTGGGTGGGTGCCAAGGGTCAAGTAGACACTGCACACAGAGAAAAGGTGGCTGTGGAGACAGAAACCCAGAATGAGGAAGTGCTTGGCCTGACTGAGATCCTTACCGTGTTTCACTTAGAAACAAATCTTACCATGCCAAACCAAAACTAAAACAACAGAAAAGCAAAATGAAAACCAAAGAAACCAGAAACCATTGCTGCTCTAGTTGTTACTGTGTTTGTGTTTGTTTGGGGGTCACGCTAAGCTGTCCTCAGGACTCACACCTAGCTCTGTGCTCATGGATCACTCCCAGTGGGCTCAAGGGAGCATATAGGATGTCCTGGATAAGACCAGGGTCCAGGGGCTGGAGCCATAGAACAACGGGTAGGGACAATTTGCCCTGTGTGCGACTGACCCAGGTTTTATTCCCAGCATCCCATGTGGCCCCCCAAGCACTGCAAGGAATAATTCCTGAGTGCAGAGCTAGAGTAACCCCTGAGCATCTCTGGGTGTGATCCGAAGAGGAAAAAACCCCCAGAAAAACAGGGTTGAGTGAGCAAGCACCTTAGAAATTGTGCTATCTCTCTGGCCCCAAATTGTTATAAAATTAATTCTACCTCTATCCTTAAAATTTGCTTGGGAAATTTTGGAAGTGTGGCTCATTTTTCTACTTTAAATTCATCACTACACATAAGTTTGACTCTATTTTCAACAAGAAGGATTGTCGCTTGTCAGGTTGAATATTAGGAATTCAAATAGTCTGGAATGAACACACCAAACTGTACGCTAAAAGACTTGCAATCTGCTTTCTCTTTCAACAAATGTTATTATTTACGATGAGCAAAAGTTAATCACAGTAAAAGGTTCATATTTAAAGATATATCTTTGTCATCTTGGAAATGAAATAACTTAAATTGCAACCTTTATTTGTTTTTGAATCATAGTTTTGATGCAGAATAATCAGGGAATAGATTTAGGGCCAAGGGGAAGGCAATTTAAATAGCATGCTGATTACATAATGTTTCCCTATAAATAATAGCAATGACAATGTATTATTATGCAGGACTCTTTAATTTTCAAACTTAGTCTATCTGTGTTCTCTCTCCTTTCCCTATGAATTATTCAGAGTATATGTTCTTATGTTCACTTCGCAAATGGCCTAACTGAGAGCTGAACAAATGATGATTTTCTCTCAGGACACAGCTGAGGCGGGGAAGCGCGTCTCCACAAACCTCAGGATTACTGCCGGCATTCCTCCTCCATTCCAAGAGTCCCTGGGAAGTTTCTGGATTTATACTTCCCACTGGTAGCTACTGCAGCAGAGCTAACTCTCAGACTTCATTGGGGGGGATTTGATCCTAATTATAGAGATCTCTTGTTAAGAGAGGTTTTAATAACATACTTTTAAGGTATTTTCAGATACATCCTCAGGGTTCACAGAGAAACTCTGATGAGACCGCCCAACCAAAGATTGTTTGCACCCTCTTTTTCTTTTAGGAACATAATGAGGGACTGAGTGTTGGAATTGAAAGACTGATAGGGGTGAGTGGGGGGGGGGGGGAGTGAGGCAATCCGGAGCTGCATCAGGTTGAGGAGAATTCTGTGATTATCATAGCTTTCCACTTAAGTCAGTGCAAACTTGCAGAAAAACTGCTATATGCTAGCAAGTATGCAAGAAACCAGAGACTTCTAGACTTCATTGCGAGTCATGCAGATTAAAGGCGGTGCTGTTCACATAGCACCCATGGGTGATGGGTCCATGGAGGTGCCTGGAGGGGGTGAAGGTATGGCATTTTGTCCTGCTTCCAAGCACCAGCCTACCAGGATCCTGAACTCTCATCTGTGGTACTTAGCAGTGAGGTCAGCAGCCCTCAATGAATATCTGCAGTGCCTAGAAGACATCCAGAAGGCACAACCCGAACACTGACCCAGACCCCAGAACCACAATCTTCACGTTCACACAGTCCTGCACAATCCTTCACACCCTAAGTCTGAGAAACTCTCCTACTCAGGGGTTTGCATAGGATGCTGCCTGGAACCAGGCATCAGGGTATTACTTGGACAGTACTAAGCAAGGTCAAATTTTCAAAGCTGTGAGGGGGGTTGGAAAGCTTTGAGGCCTGGATTCTGTTTCACATAGATTCTGTTTTGGTTGATTTGTTTTAAAATTTCACGTGGAATTAGGTTGAAGAGAAGTACTACTATTAATAGTTTGACAAACCATAAAACAAAAACAGTAAACCGTTTGGAGATACACAAATGAGTCTCAGAACTGAGCAGCTCTCGGCAGAGATGTTTCTGGAACTTCTGCTGGGCTGATTTCATCAGGACACCTCAGATGGGAGCAGGTTTCCTCTCTCCACCTGCACCAGATGAACCCTGGCAACTGCAAACTTCTGGAACTCAATTGGCGCCACCCTCATGGCCAAACTTCACAGTATTGCCTTGGTCCCCCCAAAAAAAGAATAAATTTGTTGAAAACCCAGGTATGCGGAACCAGTGGCTGGAAGCGCCAGGCCTCAAGGGGTCAGACTGGGCCACCCTTTCCCATCTCCCTACCCTTCTGGGGTCCTGGCTGTCATGCCCACGAACTGCCTCTGGGTGCCATTTTAAGTGCATTAAAGGCGATGATCCAGAGACTGACAAACGAATCTCCAAATCAGGCAGCTCACACCAGAGATGGCTCTAAATCGCGGTTATTTAAAATTTTAGAATTTGAGAAGTGATTGTGTGACAGGTCATACTTTTGGTTTTTACTTTTGTTGAATCACTGTGAGATAGAGCCTTACAGATGTCTCGTACTATTCATAACAAAGCTATACAAAATAAATTATCCAGCATCTGCCTGTGTGGCAGGCTTGAGTGCTGGTGAGAAAATTCAAAACAATGGTGGTGGGAAGGGGTAATGGTGATGGGATTGGTGTCAAAGAATTAATGAAATTAAGTATTGTGAACAACTTTATGAAATGATATTAAAAATAAAAAAACAGTAAATCTTTCTAAATAAATAAACAAATGGCACCAAAAACCCTATTAGTGGTGATATTTGGAGAACATAGATGTTCTGAGTTAGATCTTAGAGCAAGATTTTATACCTAATATGCAGATGTGGAAACTGAAAGGCAGAACCTTATAAAGGATGGATAAAACTCTGTTTAGGTATGGTACAAGAGTTACATATTCTATATACAAAGAAGATTGTATTAGTACTGCAAGCAGCTTCCCAAGGATTTTAATCAAATTAGAATATATATATATATGTGAGTGTGTGTGTGTGCGCGTGTGAGTGCGTGTGTATACATATATATACATATAATTTTAAGAGATGTTTCACTTGCTAAAATCCTATCCATCACTTGATCACTTGATCACTTGACATACTGTTACTCATCGATTCGCTCGAGCGGGCGCTAGCAATGTCTCCATTCATCCATGTCACATGCTAATGTAGCCCAGTGGCGTCTGCTTGTTCTAGGAACATGAAGAGTCTCAAACCGATCATTCAGGGTCTTGACTAAGAAGTCTGACCATCTCATAGGTGAGTGGCCACGTGATCTTTTGATGTCCCCTGGAATCCAGTTGGTAATGGCTCTAGTCCAGCGGTCATCTCCAAACCTCATTAGGTGTCCAGCCCATCTGATTTTCGATGCCTTGGCAAACAAGACAGCGTCCCTGATTCTTGACCGTGGACAGAGATCGGAACTCTGGATTCTTTCTCTGCCCATAAATAGCATAATTCTAGTCTCTCAAGAGAAATATAAATAGGATCTAAAACAATACTTAATATAGCATTTATATTTTTCTTATTGTAGACACTCAAAAAGCCTATTACTTATTGAATTAGTTTTTATTTTAGGATGTTTATATTAAAATTCCTTATTCATTCTGCATATACATTTAATTTTATATGATTCCATTCCTTCTTCATTTATGATATGCATATATTATGTAATTATTATTTATCATTTTTAACTCAACGTTAGAAAGTCCAATTCATATAGTTTGAGAATTTTTTCTAGAAACTAGTCTGATAGAAGTCTGGTTTCACCTGTGAGTCATGTCAGAGAGGTTTTGGGGAGAAGAGATCTAGTCTTCATTAGAGCTCTAGCCTTTGAGCTCTAGTCTTCATTAGAATTTATTATTTCCAATGTAGCCTTATGCCCAGAAGCTGAATGGATTTCACAGGCTAGGTCAGTCTGATGGGCAGCTAGTGTTTGGAAACTGACCAAATGAACCTCTGAGAAACAACGTGGTGGACCCATTTTATTGAGTAGAAAGAACATTGTACTTGAAATTAATAACAAAACAAAAAACATAAGTTTGAATCTCATTGCAATGGAAAACCAGGGCCAAGTTGCTTTATCTTGCTGAATGTTTGCACCCTGTTTAATAATAAAGACAATATATATTAAATTAATTGTTTTAGATATGAATAATTAGTGTAAAAATCTTGACTTATTTTTTCTGGTCTTTAAGGTTCTTGAAATGCATGTTATGACATTAAACATTCCTATAAAGTTGCAATAATATGAAAGACTGGTGTTCAGAATTAAGTTTTACTCAGTTGTAATATAGTCAGCCCACTTTGCCTGCTGATGTTACTCCAACAAGGTGAGGTTCACTGGGGCTGTGGTCAAGTGTTGTTTCAAGTCCAGACCTGTCAGCTGTTAGAGATTTCCCCCAGCACTGGAATTTTTTGCTTTCACTCCAGTGCTTCTTTCAATGCCAAATCATATGTGAGCTATAGAAACAAGAAGCAAAACCATTTACTGATTGGGACCAGTAGATAATTCAAAGGGATGCACCCAACTTTTCATGTTGGAAGCTCAGGTTCCATCCTGGAAGTCGCCAGAAATATCCCCCAGTAGAAAACATCACTGATGACTTACTAGGATGTCTGCTATGAGCTAGGATGCAACGTGGATCAAACAAGAGCTGATTGGCCTGGAAGAGAATTGCCATTTTAGAGAACTTCTCAATCAGACAGAGAATCGGGAAAGACAGAAAAGAGGATAGGAGTGAAGAGTGATTTATTTTAAGAATTAGTGGGAGCAGCAGAATCCATAATGTAGAATCCATAATGTAGAATACAATGCTAGAAATGTGGGCAGGAATTTGATGGTTCTTTCTTGAGATGAACGTCTTCTGCTCTGTGAAATAATAGACTTTGTTCTCAAGAGCTTCAACTGATTATATGAGGCCCACCACAGACTTGAGGGAGATCTCCTTTAAGGAAACTGACTGTAATTAACAAAGAAATCTATATGCTGTCCTAATAGCATCTGAACAAACAACTGGAAGTCATATTCTGGTATAAAATAAATCATTAGACAGGGAAAGATACACAAGCTGTTGCATGTTCTGTTTGCTCTTTTGGTCAGAGATAACATTGAGGTAACATTAAGAAAAAGATATCTTTATCTTTCCTGGTGACTTCAAAACAACATCTTTCCCCTTTACTCCCGAAAAGACTCAAATTCAGTAAATCTAGCAACTGGAAAAAAATGTAGCATATAGGATCAGGGATGTGTCTCAGTAGCAAAATTCAGGCCTCACATGCATCTGACCTGAGTTTACCCCCACCTCTGACCCCCCCCCCCACAAAACTTGGCGTATTTTTCTGTTGTTGTACAAGTCTAATGTTTTGCTAAGTGGGCTATCTTGATGAGTATTTGCAAAATATTTGTCAGTTGATAAATATCCTGGAGTATGTGATTAATCCAGGATAACAGAGATATATTTCATTCATACACACATACACACACACGCACACATACACACACACACACAATTTTCCCATGTACAAGATTATTGTAAGGAATAAACGAATTCCCTTGTCATAATGCGTAACACATTGTATAATCACTGAATACATTACAGCTACAGTCCACATACATGCTACAGAGACAGTGATGTAAGAGTCAAATATTGATAATTTCTTAGCTTTTTAATGCCACTGCTTTCTGCTTCTAACAAGCATAAACTTCACTTTTTCCTACCACACTGTTGCCTAAACATCTTCTGATTCTTGTATAGGTGCAAGGCAGAAATCAGGAATGCATGAAAAACTATAAAATTCAAATCTCCTTCTTGTATTTTTAATCAGAACATTTATTTATACCCCAGAGGCTCACTCAGACAATTATAGTAGGGTGGATTGTTGTTGTTAATGCTATTTATCTTAATCTTTGCATTCTTCCTTGAGTCTTGATGGTTTTCTTTCAAATACCTCTCAAAATGATTTGCCAGAACTGTACAAATACTGAATTTCTCATAAATACTTGCTCTTATACTATTTTCTTGAAAGCATCAACTATACAAATGGAATTAGTCATATATACTGAGTTTTCATTGAACACTTCATTTAAACTTATATAAAAATAGATCGAGTTATATTTACCACTTAGACTTATTTTCATCCTACACTTCATCTAAAATCATCCTAAGGTTATAAATTAAATAGAAGAAAACATTTTTTGTAGTTTGCTCTGTCCTCCATTTGCCTTCAACAAAACAAAACCCAAGGCAAAATTTCTGCCTAGTAAACTTGAGAAGTTTGATTTGTTCCACCTGTTTCATGCCATTTAATTTGGGTTCCTTGTCTGAGAGAGCCTAGAATACAAACTTTCTTTTCAAGAGATCACTTTGGAAAATCCCCGTAAATAAGTCAAAATCAATGGCTTCCTTACAGAAGGAACCCTGGGGAAAGAATTAGCAGGAATTACTCCATGGGTGCGTCTGCTACTAGTTTTTTATGCATGATTGCCTGTCAGTTGGCAGAAATCAATGGTTCTCTTTACACCACAGAGGAACAGAGGAAATGAGGGCAAACTCCAAGTTATCAGTGCTCCAAACGTGGATTAAACATTTCACTGGGTTTCTCCAACATGTGCCCTGAAAGTGCCACTTGGCTCTGAATTACAAAGGATTGCATTTAGCAAAGCTTTAATTTCAAATAGACACAGGTGACAGCTCTATTATTTTTCTACTTTCAGATGCACCCACAGCTGTTTTTATTTATCTCAGCTGTATATGCCGTATTTGTTGTAATTATTAGTCTCGGATGCAGTTAAAGATAAATATCTCAAATGCCTATCAAGGCTAAATTAAATTAAGGAAATCACACTTTTCACCCTCACCCCCTTGGCCCTGTTTTCCTGGGAAATCGCAGCAACTTGGAAGATTGAATTTTGTTTCATCTCATATGGGGCAGTCCTAGGTTCCTGGTCTAGCCCAGCTCAATTCTCCTGGCATTTTTGCCTCTATATTTAGTACATGTTAAGTACATATTTAATATATATATTCATGTGTATGTGTATACATACATACATACATACAATTTTTGCATACATGTACATAGAATGGTTTTTAAAGTTTTTCGTTGAAAGGAGCATGAAAAAGTAATTTTTACAGAAGACTACATTGTCACCCAGTTTAATTTTTGTTCATTTTTGTTTCAACCACTATTTGTGCTGTGTTTAATATTATGCAACAAAGCAGAAAGATGTTCCACCAATGGCTGTTTAAAATGTACCTGAAGGGAATGATAGAAGGTTAGGGAAATTTGAAAGGAGAGAGAAAATGATAAATAATCATTGGAGGCACATTAAAATCACAGGTGTTATTTTTTTTGTGTTGTGTGTTTGTGTATGTATGTGTGTGTAGTAAAATCGTATTATTGAAGGAGGATAGTAATTCTAAGACAAAAATGGAATATCTTGAGAGATTGAGTAAAATAAGAGTCTCAAATGAAAGCCAGTGAAATAATGAGCCCCCCAAATGGGCTGTGGGTATCTACAGAATGGATGGTTCCAAACTACATTTTTTAAAAATTTTTGTCTTATTTGTTTTGTAAGATACATAAAAGTAAAGGATAAAAATAAGCAATAAATGCCTTCCTTCCCTGCCGAGACCATGAGTTGCCCCCCATGAGCGACTCTCTGGCACGGCCATGGCCCCAGAGGCACACAACAAATCTCAGAACTATCTGGCTTTTGGCAGAAATCCCTCCAGACTTAATTAGTAAAATATCAGAAATCCAAAATTGCATGGCTGCTACTGTGGCCGTGTGACATCATATGGTCTTCATAACCAGTAATAGAAAAAAATATATTTCATGATGCCTTTTCAGCAGTTTTGATTGTTGGGTGAAAATTCCAAATAATAGTGGTGCACCTTTTGTCGAAATAATGAATGCAATCAAATGTAGAGTGAGAGTTAAGTGGAAATCATCTGCCTTCCAGGCACGGGGAAGCGTGGCATGGTGGGTATATTGGGGTTTTTGGTGGTGGAAAATATGCACTGGTGAAGAAATGGGTGGTGTTTGATCATTTTGTGACCAAGACTTAAACATGAAAGCTTTGTAACTGTGCTCATGGTAATTCAGTAAATAAATAAAAAATAAAATAAAATAAAAAAGCGATAAACATCTGTTCTTTGTCTCTCTAACTCATATCAACATTCCTTTTGGAGTCAATGACAGATCAATCTGCAGCAGGAGTTTTGGGGTCTCTCACTTTCAGACAGGAAACCATTTCACTGTGTAAAAGCTTTATTTGTTTTTAATTTTAAGCAAGACCTGATAGGCAGCTTTTGAAGGGAGTTGGCTGGGTTGTTAGTCAGAGTTTGGTCTTTGCAACCATGGTGAAAGCACTCACTCTTGCTTCTTTTGAGGACTGAGTAAGTTCTCTATAGATGAAGCAGCACGGGGGGAAAAATGCAAGGCAACTAGTCCAACTGTGTTTGAGAGAATTGTACACTTTCTCAAGAATGAAACAGAGAAAAGGTTAGCATCACAATTAGATGAGTTAATGCTAAATTGGTAAATGATAAACGCTAAAAAATGTTTTATCATGGCAGTTTTAGAAAAGTAAAACTGTACTCTACTAATTTCTTTATTTTAACTGATTATTTCATAAACAGTTTATTACTTTGAGTTATTACTTTAAGCACATTTACTCTCTCTCTCTCTCTCTCTCTCTCTCTATATATATATATATATATATATATATATATCTTTTCCTTCTTTTGTTATTTGGCAGACACACCTGGCAGTGCTCAGTGCTTACTCCTGGCTTTATGCTCAGAGATCATTCCCGGTAAGCTCAGGGCTCCTTATGAGATGCCAGGGATCGAACCTGGACTGGGCACGTGCAAGAAAAGCAGCTTACCTGCTGTACTATAGCTCTGGTCACATCTAAATATCTATTTTTGAGGTGAAATTTTAATTATGAATTTGGTGTTATATAAACATTAAGAGTTAAGTCTTTTTCCAGAAGAATTTGATTTTGTTATAATGAGTGTAGTAGCAAAACTGGACTCACTAAGTTGATAGTTTTCCTGTTCATCTTCAGGAACTTTCTTCAGAGCACCATATTCTTTTTCTCCTCAGCTTCTCCTTCGTGGTGAGACCTAAGGAAGCAGATTTACCTTGAGGGGAGATAACAGTTTAGGGGAGGGGGCTTGATTTGAGTTTGATTGCTGCCCAGACATGGGGTCACTGCACCACCTCATTAGTTAAAATACAATGTTTTAATTCCCTCATATGTAAAGATGTGGAGTGGGGAGCAAGGCAGGTGAAATAGAGATTTTTAACCATGATCCTAATGAAATATTTGAATATATTAACACATTTCAATAATTATTCAAGATACTCCTTAATAGTACTAAATTTAATAAAAGCTTTTTTTTTTCTTTTTGGGTCACACCTGGCAATGCACAGGGGTTACTCCTGGCTCTGCACTCAGGAATTACTCCTGGGAGTACCTAAGGGACCATATCTGATGCTGGGAATCGAACCAGGGTTGGCTGTGTGCAAGGCAAACACCCTACCTGCTGTGCTATCGCTCCAGCCCCAAGCTTTTAAAGTTATATAAAATCTGAGCATTCTACTTTTATTCATCTTATTATGAAATGGCACAGTATTTACAAAAATATATTAAGTCAAGTTTACCTCAAGTGTGTTATGTTAAATCTAAAGTCTAAGAAATCTATGAGCTAACTTTATCCCTTTGAGTAAAGGAAGGGATGAATTTTTTTGGGGGGAGGGGTCCTGTTAACCTTGTATTTCCTTCTCCTACTCTGCCCTACCCTTCAGCCTTTGTCTGGATGTACATGGATTTTGACCTGAGAAGAGAAATATACGATTCATTATTATTCTTTACTTCCACTTTCTATCTAAAACTGTGTCTCAGCATAAATTACCAAACTCATCCTACTCTTTTCCTTGTAGTCACTTCATGTCTTCTAACTCATGAAATAACCACAATGCAGCATTATTGGGCTTTCAAATTATGATTAGCACATCACAGTTTTTAAAAACCCCCTTCAATTGATAGTGTTTATAAAGCACTCACATTTTGTCTGATCTGTGGGAAGCTATTGATAATACAGTACTTTATACATTGCATAGGCCTTTCTTCTGCCAACGTGAAATGTTTATAAACATTTCTTTGACCAAAGCCTTTATGGAAAAGATCACAATTTGATGAGAACTATCTCCTTGGAAAGGATTAGACCCTCCTGATAGATACAAATAAGACAAGAAAAAGTAGACATGTTAAATCCTAAAACAGCAAAGGGGATACTTTATGGAAATGAACTCACAAGATAATAATTTGAATTTGACAAGGTGATAATTAAAGTCCCCAGATAGATTTCTTCCACATCTGTATGCCTTTCAGTAAAGTTGGTTAGCATATTAACTACTGCTAGAGAATACTAAAAAAATATATTCATGGCATGTAAAACTGCAAATTATTATTCATTTTCAATTTGTATAATAAGTGTAACAAAATGCAATGCATACAATATTACACTAGAGGAACTAAACTCTATTTTAGACAGTTTTAGGGCACAGTCACGACCTTTAGAAGAATTTTTGTCTTGAAATATTCAAGACATTTAAGTATTTATTGCCACTTTCTACTGTTCGGAATAAATCTTACACATTTTAAATCTTCTTTAAGGATACCAACTTCTTATTTTAAGTGACTCTATTGATTCTTTTAATGCTATGCATCTGGAAATATGCACATAAAAATAAACACAACAGACATATACACATTGAATTTGAAATTTGTGTAATCCAGGACTCTTCAGTCTTAGTTTGATGGAGAGGAATGGTTTAAAGCAACTGATCCACTGTCTTCATTATAACTACTGTTTCCATGGATGTGTTAGCAGGCCAAATGCCAGGTGGGAAAAGGTTGAAGATGTTGGGATAGCCTGTATATTTGATTTTATTATTTTTCCCCCCAGAGGAAAACTGAGATTCAGCCACAGTGAAGAGAGGGAATAGGAGATGTTTTATTAGAAAGAAGTCAATAGCCACCATAATTCAAGTTTCTCACAGTTGTTCAATGTCTTCACTCTCATCTTCAAAGCATTTAATTATTGAGGGTGGGGGTTAGAGCCATGCCTTACTGTGCTCTGGGGTTACTCCTGGCTCTGCACTCCGGCCTCAACCTGGGGAACTAGATGTGGTGTTGGCGATTGGAGATTGAGCCCAGGTGAGCAGCATGCAAGGGAAGTTCCCTGCATACATTTTAATTTAGCTTTGAGAAACTTTAAATTCAATGCTATTAAGACATTGTTTGGTATTTTGGGGGTAAAATTTGAAGAATTCCTTCCATAGAGAGTTTCACTGAACCTAGATGATCTATAGAAAGAATATATCTGAATTTAAATATAAGAAAATAAAGCACCATGAAGACAGGTATCACTATGTCTCATCTGTAAACATATATATAAGGGACCACAGAGTTTTCTCAAATACACCACTGTCACTTTAGTAACATACATTTTTTTATGTAAGTAAAGTATATTTTCATGTTTTTGTGTAAAATACTCATTTTAAATAACTAGTAAATATCACAGTGGCCAATAGAGGAATCCAGAGTCAAAGGGTCAACTGTATTGAGTGTCTGAACGGAAAGTTAATGTAGCAGAGGACAAAAACATGATTACAAAAGAGGAGAATAATCTCAAGACAAACTGGAACTTGGTGATGTTGAAACGAGAATTATTGACTACTGGAGAGTAAACAAGTTAACACAAGCAAATATAAGGTGCGTTTGATGAAAGTTAAAACAAAAAGGGCACAGACCAGCAATGCTGTTCGGGGAAGTCTACCCTGGCCTGCCCTCCACTGGGCTTTAATCCCAGCACAGATAGCCAAGGAAACAACTCCAAAACTTAAAAATACCAATGAGTGAGTGGAAAGGCCAGCATGGGGTGGAATGAAAGGGACCAGAGCATGTGTTTCTGCACATGAATATTTGGACTTCGTTTTGTTGTTGCTGCAGATTGTGGGATAACGCCAATTAGTCTTGGGGCTTATTTCTGCCTGTGCAGAACAGGAAGACTTCCTGCCAGACCAGATCCTGGCCCTCTCTCTCTCTCTTTCTCTCTGGCCTTGTGTTTTTGTTTGGGCTGCTAATGAGTGATGCTTAAGTAGCACTCCCATCTCTGTGCTCAGAGTTTGCTTGCGGGACCATGCAGTGCTGAGAGTCAAACTCAGATTTCCTGCATGCGTAGCAGATACCCGCCTACCCTTGGGTGTTGAGCTAAAAAAGGGGGATGGACTTAGAGAGAGAGTCCACGGGGTAAGGTGCGAGCTTTGTGATGGGTTCAGTCCTCAAACCTACCTGCACCTGAATAGTTCTGGGCATGGGCTAGAAGCCCAGAGTCTCCTGAAAGCTTCCAGAAACTCTCGGCAGGCAGGGACTGAGCAGCGACAAGGCTTGGCCCTGCCCGGCACCCTGGGGCCTTACGAGCACCCCTAGGAATATCCCCACCAGCTCCATGAAAAACCTGTAGAGATTTTAAAATGTGTTTCCCTAATTTGGGAAACAGATTCAGTGAAAGTTTTAGTGCCCAAGAATAACGTAGCTGCGATGGGCTTGCATGTCTAGTCCTTCACAGCAGAGCGACTGAGGAAGGGGGCGGGGGCTTCTACCGTCTCAGCAGGGGGCTGGAAGACACTCATCAACTTCCTACACTGGCTCTAGACTCCTGCTTTGCTGCAACTCTTGGTGGATGTATGGAAAACAGCCTTTGCGTCTGTGTTTTACAGTTCTCCCCTCCCCTTCCTTCCCCTCCCCTCCCCTCTCCTTCCCTCCTGTCCCCTCCCCTTCCCACCACACCCCTCCCCTCCCCTCCCCTTCCCTCCCCTACTTTTCCCTTCTCCTTTTCCTTACTCGTCCCTACTCATCCCTTCCTCTCTTTCCCATTCCCTTCCTCTCCCCTTCTCCCCACTTTCTTCCCCCTCCCATCTCTTCCCTCATCCTCCTCTTCCCTTGCCTTCTTTTTTTTTTCCCTATGACATTAAAAAAATGGCCAGATGCAACCAGTATTTGATTTCAGTCATATTACCATTCAGATAATAGCTCCTCTGAGCAGCCAGCCCGTTGGGGCAGAGAAGAAGGAAACATAAAACATACCTATTCTAGGCAACCACATCCATCACTCTCTTTCTCTCTTTTTCCATCTCTCTCTGTCTCTCTTTGTCTCTGTCTATCTGTCTGTCTGTCTCTCTCTCATTGCCATTGGTTCACCTGTTGATGGCTCTCTCAGAACTGTAAAAATGTCCTAATGATAAGGTCAGAGGAGAATATCTGGTCCACTCTATATATGAATATGAATTATGGCAAAGACATATTTTTGGAGAAAACAAATCAAAACAAACAAATCATTTTCCTCTTGGTAACTGTTTCCTCACTCCCACACTCTTTCTTGCTCTCCTCTCTACACTGTCCCTCCGGGTAACTTTGTCTGCTCTGCTGTGGTTTGTGCCATACTCTGTGCTGGAGGCTCTGTGCTGCCTCTCTAGAATCTCATCATAGATTATTTATTTCAATCCTTCTTCTCCCTCAGTCATAATGTCCTCCACAGGGTATTTGGAGGCAAGTTTGATTCCTGCTAAATCCTCCTCTCCTCTACCCGAGTCTGATTCTTCTTGAGAAAATTTTCCATTAGGTCTGAGTCACATGTGGAGGATATTTAAGATGAATCTCATGCATATTAGTTCGTTTAAGAGTAAAAGAAAAAATCCTTTATTATTTTTCAGTCAGTCCATCAGATCCTGGGGCAACTATCTGAGTTTCCTAATACTGAGCATTCTCAGAATTGTTTTTTGTTTTGTTTTGTTTTGTTGTTGTTTGAATTATTGTTATGAGTGAGGAAATATAAGTTCACAAGTAATATACACAGTTACTAAAAAATTAATTACTCATGATAAAGATGTACATTAATAATGTCATTTGTATAGACTTATACATTGAAGCTTTTCTTATGTGTAGTCCAACTATATATCAAAATTTTAAATATTCCTATTAGTCTCCTTGACTTTGTTCACTATGCCTCACAAATCTGTTGATCTCTCTGCATTCAATACCACAAAACAAGATATTTTTCCACTCTATTCCAGATTGTGGCTGCTTTGCATATTTTTTACTGGGTTACTCTATAATATTTTTAGTCCATAATATAAACCATTGTCTTTACATGTGAATTTTTCTGTGATAGTAATAGTGTGTTATAGTACAAAGGTTGCCACAATGATTCCCTGAGGTCTGCCAGCAACAGTGGAGGTATAAAGAAAGGCACAAAACTAGATGACATGCTTTGGTTAAGCCAAGAACCCATAAGTTGCCAAGATAACATCTTGGCTCCTTTTAAACATGTTCCCAGGAAACAAACTCATCTTAGGCTTTTAAGTTTTATTTAAGAATCTCATCCATGTCATCATTAAACCGCCCCTAATCTTTGCAGTTTTCTGTTCTAATGCCTCTGCTCTCTTTCTATGAGGCTGCATAATAACCTGTCCAGGAGCATGTGTTTTGAATGAGCTCCTTTCTGAAGGAATCCAGTAAAAGCAGCTTCCCCCCGCCCCACCCAACCTTGATATACAGCATTTGGATTTATCATCTATATTAACATTTCCTTCCCCTTATCTTTGCCTGCTTCTGTCAGCCTAGTTGCCACCGAGTTTTTCTAACTAAGCCAACTCCTTTTGAAGCTCTTGTTTGAAACATTTTGCAGTGGAAAATCTTGGCTGAGACTAAATCTCCCACTATTTCTTGGGCATATCTTTGACTGGAGTGAAGAATGATTGCCAAGTAACAAGCCAAAAGGTGCTTGTTGCTGTGGAGGTATCATGGATTCACCATTGGGAATTGATTCTTCCTTCTATTTAGTATAGCAAAGTTAAAAAGGACTAATTTATTTGGCAAAATATAACACATTCTCTAACAAAAAAGAAGTCATGGCTTTTAAGAAGTCAGGAATGAAACACGCATCATGATCTTTTATACTATAAAATCTTTGCTTCATGGTTAGCAATATTCCAACTTGGCATATATTTTTGGAAACCATCCACACTTCTCTAAACCCTACAAATAGTTTTCTAGTAGGATATTTGTCAGAGACACTTCCACGGATACCTTGTTCCTTATTCTATCTATATATCTTTGAATCTGAAGGTCAGGGCAAATGGGCATTGCTGACCCTTAGCCAGAGAAATCACAGAGGAGTCACGCTGATATGCAGTTCCTATTCTTGGTCTTTGGTGCGTCCCTTAACACAGTTCTTCTAGCTCCTTTGTGAGGTTATTTGCACACCCGCTGGCTGTTACTTCTGGTCTCGTGATTGGAATCTTAGCAAACATGATGTGAGTAGTGGCTTTAAGGGAGTTTAAGGGATTTATTTCTGCCTCCTGTGCTCCTATCATTTATCGAAGAATCCACACCACATCACCAGGAGACTCCTAAAGAGAAGATATTTCTCCTTGAAAGCATGTAACTGTGTCGACCTAACCCATACCCTGGGGCTATGCCTTGTAGATCTCAGTATCCTTTGACTGAGCCAAAGCTGACTAACAGGGTGTGTGCAAACAAAGACGGTTGTTGCAAGTCTGAAATCCATGTTGTTTATGAAACAGCATTATGCAGTAAAAACTTGACTAATGCATTCATTTTTCTTGCTCTTCTATTCTGTGACCTGTAAGCTTCTATTAAAATCATGGCCAGTAAAAGCCTGAACTTAACTGTGTGGTTGGTGACCAAGGCACCATTATATAGCTACATCTGCCCAAGGAAGCCAAAGCCAAACAAACAAAGGATGAGTGTGGAAAAGTGCTCCAACTTTCCTGAATGATTTGGTTTGCTGAAGGGCAAGCAGAAAGAGGACAGACGAGTTGTGGGATGTGTAAGCATTTTCTAGAGATTCTTAAAAATAGTTGTGGGGGAGAAACCCCATAACAGACTAGATTTTCTGCCATAATACACAAAGGGACATGGGCTATTGCTATTTAGGCATTAAAGGGAAGCATGACCCACCCCTGAAGGCTGAATGAGAGTGAGACACCTGGTTTATATTTATGTAAATCCTTGCACAGGACAATTCAACCTTCTAAGCACAAAGAAAAGTAGCATAGCCAATCTATTAAGCACAGTGCCTCTTAACTCATAATACATAGCATAGAGCAATCCTGCACAGCCGCTAACATTTATAGAGCTTTTTCTATGTACTTGTCTGGGCAAAAAGATTTTTCAGGTTTTAACAAATTTACAGACTTAAGAGATAAATCATATCACTATCACTATTTCATAACTGAATAAGTTGTGCCCTAGAAAAGTTTAGTAACTAGACCAAATGCAATAGAAAAATTACTCTAATATATATATATATATATATATATATATATATATATATATATATATCACTGTCCTCCCATTGTTCATCGATTTGCTCGAGCGGGCATAAGTAACATCTGCATTGTGACATTGTGAGTCTTGTTAATTTGGCATATTGAATACATCATGGTTAGCTTGCCAGGCTTTTATCATGCCGGACCGATACTCTCAGTAGCTTGCCAGGCTCTCCGAGAGGGGCAGAAGAGTCAAACCAGAGTCAAAGATATATATATATATATATATATATATATATATATATATATATATTCTCTCTTCTCTTTTGCCTACAGCCCCTATATTTGTGATATATATACATATATATATATATATATATATATATAGCCTTTCCAAAGGTGATTCTGAACTGGAGAGATAGAGATAATACAGCACGGAAAGCACTTGCCTTGCATACTGCTGACTTGGGTTCAATCCCCAGCACCCATAAGAGCATGGCCAGGAGTGATTCCTGAACAACAATTCAGGAGAAAGCCCTGAGCAGAGAAAGGGGTGGTCCAAACTTTTTTTTTTAATATTTATTAGTGAAACACCATGAGTTACACTTGTAGACTTACAAATTTTTGTGCTTGGGTTTCGATTATACAATGATCAAATACCCATCCCTCCACCAGTGCCCATTTTCCATCACCATGGATCCCAGTATCCCTCCCACTCCTATCCCCAAACTTTTTTTAAAAGTAATAAATGACTTTCAGTATTGTCAATATTTTATATTGGTAGACTTTAAAAAATAAGTATAAGTTAATTGCTTATAAATGAATTTATTTAATATGTAGCACAATACATATATATTTATTTATAAAGTTTGATATATGATTAAAATTTTAGATAATAGTGAATAATGCCATTGGAATGAGATATTCATTTGATAAATTTTGCCTGCGAACCAATTGCACTATCTACAAAGATAAGATTTTAGGGAGACACTAAGGTACATGTATTAATGATTTACTTCTGAGGTAATTAGTTTTATTTCTATTTTTTTCAAAAGCACTATTTACCTATGTTCAATTCAAGTTCAGGCAACTTGAAAAAAGTGAAATATGAAAATGATATGCATTATGCTACAGGCTTAGGCAGATTAATCATACATTTAGCAAAGTCTGCTCATAACCTTAAGCAATTAAAATTCAGAGGTCAGTTGAGTGTATAGAAAGAGAACTTTAACACTCTGTGAGCAGAGAGTGGTAAATTTTATTCTATCCCCTAAAAAAAAGACAAAACAGGTTATCTGCATATTCAAATAGGTATTAACAAATGGACTTTGCACTTCTTTGATTTATCTCACTAGTTGCTAAGTTAGAACTCAATTTCTTTTTTTTCCTAAGAATTCTATAAAGACTTTAGGAAATGAATACTTCCAGATGATGTTGGCAACATTGATATAAATATAGTTTAATCATTAGTGTTTTACCTAACTCAATAACTTGAATTGATAGAAAAAACAAGAATGTTCACTCAGCAGTATACACGGAAAATGTACTGCTTATATTATATTATACAGCCATAACAATGTGGGAGAGATTTATTATTCTTCAGGGATTCTATGTTTGAAGTTTTCTCTATGTAAGCTTTCTACTGTTCAAAGCACTCCAAAGAACTTCATCTCTCCATTGTTTGCTTTACTGATGAAACTAGCCCACAAAGCAGCATGCAGGCAACCATACAACTATTTTAGAATGAGTGATAGTGCTATTAAGCAAGAAGGAACATTTTAATCATTATTTTTTTTCTGCAGTAACAATGTGTAACAGCCCATTTCAGAACTCAATGACTGTCAAGAAAACACATTTAGCAGCTCACATCAGTGGGTCAGGACCAGAGACTACAGATATCAAATTTGAGGTCTCGGTAGTTGTACCTGAGACTTTGCTGGGCTGTGTTCTCATCTGAGTGTGTGCCTGAGGAAGATTTGCTCCTAGATTCTTCACTTTGATAGACTTTATTTCCCAGGGCCACGTTTGCTGTCATTGGAAGTCCTCCTCACGGTTAGAATTGGGCTGATATATCTAGATCTTTCTCACACTCCCTTGCTCTGAAGACCTTCTAATATGACAATTTCATTATCAAACCTGTGAGGTAGTGTACTATAGCTGGCAGAGACCCACCCCTGTTGAAGTACTTCTCTCAGTTGACTGTGAAATGCCACACCTTTCCAATGTCTATTGGTGAAGAGCAAGTGAGTGTCCTTGTCGGCACTGATGGGAGTGGTGAGTTATAGGAGATGAGATTTCAGGGATTATGCAAAGTCATTCTGTCATGCCTATACTTTGATAGTCGTTGGTCAGAAAGAGAGAGGGTTAGCATACATGTAAATCTTTTCAATAAGTTCATTTCTGAGAGAAGCTACACCAGTGGCTCACTCTAACACATTGGTTTTCACAAATTCCATTTCATCTGTGCTGAAAAGTTGTGTACAGCCTACTTGAACACCAGTTTATATTTTTGGACTAGTTGATGAATGGGTAAGTGAGGTCTGTCTCTGTGGGCTAGAGAGAGTGTAAAGAGAAGGCATATGCCTTGCATATGGCTGACCCTGATTTGATCTCTGGCCCCAAACTTCTGTCCTTATAGACTTTGCTTTCTGGTGATAATAATCATTCACATGTTTTATTTTCTTAAGCCCCCAGTAGTGTTGGAGGCTACCAGAAATACACCTGGATGTGCTCAGGGGGTTATATGGGGCACGGATGGAACACAGAGTACTTCAATTCAGTCAACTGACATTTGGGGAACACACAGTTGTTCTGGTCAAAGTACTTATCAAAACAAATTTAGAGGATTTAACTTTTGTTTCCCAAGTGTCTCTCATCAAAACTTCCACTTAAAGCTGTTCAAGGTAAATCTGAGATGGATATGTTAGGTAGAGGCAAAAGTTGATAAGAATCTTAGGGAAAACTTGAAAATTATGGCAACTTATTCATGAAGTTTTTAGGCTTTTATCAGATAAGAGTTTTCAAGTCAAATATACCTTCTTTAAAAGGTTAAAACAATTATTTTTAGTATAATTGTATTAAGTAGAAAAAATATCTGATTTTTATGTGGGAGAATATTTTAAAAATCCAGACATTAAGTTGTATCCTGCCTAAGCATGATTGGAATATCACTGAATAGAAAAGATCTAATACACCTTTTCAAACTTAGAATGAACAGTGAACATTTTGAAAGATTTTAAATCAATAATTAAACAACAGCTTTCAGCCACAAAAACTGAGGCCTTAAGACTAAGCAAATTCCTCAGGTCTCACTCTTAGGAGCTAGGTTCAATCCAAACAGTTCAATCATATCTCATGCTATTAAATTTGACTTTCAATTTAACCTATTGAGTAGATGTTACTCTGTATATCTTTTCAAAAGGAGTACACATTTTAAAACTTACCTCAAATGTTCCTTTTCTACTGTCTCTCCTGCTGAACATTCACTCATCGGAGCATGACTGTGTTTTAAGTGTTGTTATCCCTTGCAAATGATGCAGTACATCATGCATAGAAGAAAATTAATCCTGATGGCTTTTAACTTCTACAAGAAACAGTCAAGCTATGTTAATGGAAAAGAGTCCTGTTGGTTTGAGAGTGGACCCTCACTCTATTCGAAACAGGCATGTAGCCCTGGGGGTTCCATATTGAGGATTTTTGTTTTTCTCAGAGTATTCTAAGTTCTGATGACTTGGCCTGATCCTAATCCTATAGAGAATAAAATTAAATGTGTTCCACTTTTCCAGTGGAGTAAGCAGAGTTTTATTGTGCTTCCTTAATCATTGTCAAACTAGTAATCCTTTTTAAAATGAATTTGTTCTGGAAAAGAATGGGTCAGAGGCCTCCGGGGAGGAAAACAATGGTAAGATATTTTGAAATAATTGTAAAGCAAAACAGATAATTGTGCGCTCAAGCTCTTTGAAATATATATGTACAATGTTGTATGCCTGAGGTTGAGTAAGGAGATAAATAGTCATAGTCATTATCCAGTAATGTACCAATTATAGATAGTGGTGTGTGTAGATATATGTTCTCTATTATACAATCAGAATGGAAAAGAATGGATTATAATCATCTTGATAATTTGATCTGCTTCATTCACCTTTCCAGTTATCTTTTTTCATAAAATTGTCTGCTGCAAGTCTCCGTTCTCAAGAGTAAAACAGGTAAGACAAGTGTTTTCATGCTCATGAACCTGTCATGAATATTAAACTCTATCAAAATAATAAGGTAGGCTGGAGGTTTTGGGGAAAGACAAATGAAGAAGACCTGATTGAGATTATTAGTTGCAGGAAAAAAATACCTATTGACTTTTATGTTTTTTTTAGGAGTACATCTATTAGTTTCCAAAAATACAGCTGTTTACAGTGATTGATAAGTTCCCTTGCTTTTAAGCTTATTCACATCCATTAGTTCTGCTTTTTTCCCAGTTAAAAATCTGAAGCTGTCAGATTGAAGTAGCATGATCAGCTAATGTTCTTGCCAGATTCAAAGCATGTCCCCAGGGGTGGCAGAAGTATTCTAAATCACAAAGAAATGGCTTTTTAAACGTTGCCTCTTGACACTGGTCACTCCTTACTCCACTGGAAATGTTGCAATAGATATCAGACAATTATAGGAACCAGTTTTAACTGGACTTTGATGATCAATTTCCTCTCTTTGCATTTCATTTCTTGAAGCCAAAATATGTAGATATCTGAAATGTAATATGTTTTACATAAGAGATTTATATTAAAATAGCATCTAGTTATATTTTCAAAACTGGTTAAAGCAGTTTTTGATTTTCACTTCAAATTTGCTGATGATTGTATACTTTGTTCCTCCTACTCCTGGATCATTACCTTGAAAACAGCTTTTTATTTATTCTGCAATAGATTTACAGTGTCTTATTTATCACATTATATATATGTAATTTATACATATATGAATCAAGAAGAGAGGCTTCAGGGCAAAAATAAATTCTAAAATATAGATATTTCAAATACTAAACATTAACAGTGATTACCAGTGTGTCTCTTAGAAACTGCAGAACTCAGATCTCAGAACATTGTAGAACAAATTACATTATACACTAGCTTCTTCAGAGTATTCTTATATAAATTAGATCATTTAAACAAAAAAAGATCACTGGATTAAAGAGGAACAGAAAGAAAGCCCCAGGGAAAAGGAAGGTACCCAATGTGGGATAGACTTACAAGGAAAGAAGTCAGAGTATTCATTGGTTTGTTAAGGTGGAAAATGATTGATGAGTCACAGATGTTAGACCAACGCATTGTCCCAAACAGCTTATCTCCTTGTTAGGTTCTCTGTACCTCCATGTCCATCTGCTGTCCTCTGTGCCTCTCCTCTCCTCCTCTCTTACCATCACTCCTTCAGTGAAGACCTCGCCCTGGGTCTTGCAAGCACTTCGACTTGGGTGATTCATTTTGGTCTTGGGAATGGAGAGCTGTAGTGGATATAGGGCAGAGTCAGAGGTTTCAGGAGACAACTTATGCTGGGGAGCCCAGGAGCACTGTTGGCACATGGCCAGAGTATCTAAGGGAGAGCTTGTCCTCCACCACAGTCATTTCCTGAGGTGTACAAACCAGCACATGGCACTGTGGACTGATGTCACTATATTGGCCAATGGGGAGCGCTGGAGAAGCGCAAACTCACACTCTCCTTGCCTTCGCCAGTTACCTTGAAAAAGTTTAAGGAAGTGGTAACTTCCTGAAGACAGAAAGAAATTAAACACATAAAGCTGGTGGAATTAAAGGGAAAGTTTTCTGGACTTTGGTGGAGGATGGAAACTCCAAAGTAATGTTCAGGGGGTCCTGGTGGCCCTCAGGTGATTCAGTGCAAGGGCTAGAGACTGTGATGCTGTTCAGTTCCTGTGACCCCAGGGACTTTCCTGTGCTGGGACCCTCCAGGGCACACTGGCTGCACCCAATGATGTCCAATGCTCATGGGGAGCCTTTGGCAGTGAGAATCTGTTGGGTACATCTGAGGTATTCACCCCAACTCTGTACTCTCTTCTATCCCTGGAGGAAAAGTGCTGACAATCGAAGAATTAGTATTTCTGTAATCCTAGAAACAAGAGTGTGTTCAGTGTGTGGGAAAGACAGAAACTCAGTCGAGAAGAGCCTTTGAGAAATGGGATTGGCAAACCACTACAGAATTAGTCTGTCTTATAATTCTCCAGATATGTCTCTGACATAATGAGTCCCTAGAATTTTGAGGAAGACCATGACACCACCTCCTTTGCCTGGGTTAAAGCCGGCTGACTTTCCCATGAGGAGGTTTCTGAAAGAGGCAAGTAAAGCCAGGCAACCTACAGCTTGCTCCTCAGAGTGGCCTAGTGAAATGAATGAAGTGCTGGACATTCAGACATTCCCTTGAGCTGTCATAACAAGGCACCACACACTCTGTGGCTTAAGACAACTCGTCTTTGGGAAGCTAGAGTTTTCAGAGCCAGGGTTCTACAGGGACATCTCTTAGGTCAAACGGTCTCAGTCTTCTCTTGACTGTGCCACTTTCTTGGAGCTACATGACCTCCATTATCAGAGTTCTAAAGCTTCATGTTATCTCTTCACAGGTGTATCCCTCCATGTTTTTCTTTAATTAAAAAAAAATATTTGCTTTAACTGTAGTATTTGAACCACACCTTTCTGTGTTTTTCCCTGGCTCTACTCTCTGGGATCATGCTGGCAGTGATCAGGAGAACATGGCTGGTGCTGGAGGTTGAATTCAGCTAAGCCACATGCAAGATAAACAGCTTATCTACTGCCCTATTTCTCTGGCCCTATATGCTTCTTTTCTTTTAAGGACACACACTTCTTGGCTTTGATCCCTGATGGATTGCCTGGTCTTCACCAGTTACATTTACAAAGGTCCTGTTCCAAATAAGGTCACATGCACAGGTATGAGGCTGAGGACCAGACATATCTGGGGAGAAGGCATGATTTAACCCACAACAGAGGGCTCTGGACAAAATGGAATGACTGGCAGTTGAAAGGCATCATGTAAGATCTCTAAATATTCTCATGAGGGTAGAATCAAAAGGGCTACCCTGAGTGGGATTTAGGACCTGGGGTAGATCTACAACTGAATTTCAAGTTTCTGACATGAATAATAGAAGATGAATCTATTTGTTGAGACAAGAAATCCAACAGATCAAATGAATGATAGGGTGAGTATGGGTTCATTTCTGACATGCCACATTTGACTCATCTGTGAAAATTTTCTGTGGACTGTATGCAAGTCGGTGGCTGAAAATGCCCTTGGAATTCAAATAAGAGATCAGAGGAAGAGATGAAATCATGTGAGAAACATTTGAATATAAAAGCTAACCAAAGCTATAAAATTACATAATGTTCCACAGAAGAAAATATTTGATCAGGCAATAAGTAATCCTAAAATCCCAGACTTAAATATTTAAAAGGATATAATGGACGGACATATCACTACAAGATGGACAAATTGGGGAAGGATATACTGGGATTGATGATAAAGCAAGCCAAGGCACAGAGAACCTTTTAAAACAATGTGATGGAATACAGAGGACATTGGATTACCAACAACAGTAATCTCTGAGAGCTAGGAAAACAGAAAACAAGTCGAGCACCTGAATTGCTTAACTAAGATTAAGGACAAGACCGAGATGATTGCTCTCCATCTACTTAACCTGGTAGGGAAGATTCCAGGCATAATTGTAAGGCAAGAAAAATAAACAGAAAGTCACTCACATAGGACAGGAAGAAGTGTATTGTTTTTATCTCCAGACACCTAATGAGCCACAGAAAGAGCTTAATAGAATCTATAAAAAGGTACTTGGACTAATATCTCTACATTGCAGGATACAAATTTCATATAAAATCAATTATACTTGAAGAATATAATGAGCAGTCTGAAAATGTAAAAATAGCGCTATTTCTACTGTTGTAAAAAAATCAAAACAGGAGTAAAAATTCAATATGTATAAAAAGACCAGTACAATAACAATAACTAGATTTTATTTTATTTTTTTATTTTTTTTATTTTTTTGCTTTCTGGGTCACACCCGGCGATGCACAGGGGTTACTCCTGGCTCTGCACTCAGAAGTTACTCCTGGCGGTGCTCCGGGGACCATATGGGATGCTGGGAATCGAATCCGGGACGGCCGTGTGCAAGGCAAATGCCCTACCTGCTGTGCTATCTCTCTAGCCTCAATAACTAGATTTTAGAGAAAAATATATCTCCAGAATTAAAAAAAGAAAAGAAGTTGAACACAAAAGAAAAAAATACAGTTAAGTATTAGCAGTTAGATATATGAGATCAATGAAAACAAGCATAACCAAAAATTGACCATACACATAAAAACATTTGCTTTTATATGTATCTAAAACATTTGGTGAGATAGTGTCATATTTCAAAAAGAATATCCTCAAACAACTAGGTCACTGTCACTGTCCTCCCATTGTTCATCGATTTGTTCGAGCGCGCCCAGTAACGTCTCCATTGGAGACTTTGTTGTTACTGTGTTTGGCATATAGAATACGTCACGGGAGCTTTCCAGGCTCTGCCGTGCAGGCGAGATACTCTCGGAAGCTTGCCAGGCTCTTCGAGAGGGGCGGAAGAATCGAACTCGGGTAGGCCATGTTGTCTGCGTGCAAGGCAAACGCAATACCACTGTGCTATCGCTCCAGCCCAAACAACTAGGTATACCCACAAAATGATATATATGCAAATACACACCAATAGAGTCAAAAAGTAAGTGATTTCTCATCAATTATAAAATGTGTGCAAAAATTAAGTGATGGTAAATAATATATTTAAAAGTAAGATGTCGAGGGATAGACATAGAAAGATTGCATTCATCTGGGGAACATAAAGTAACAAAATAGGAGACTAACACCCAAGAGTGGCCGAGATTAGTACTAGGAGGTTTGCTCCATGGCTTGGAGGCCAGCCACACATGCTAGGGGAAAAGGGAGCTCAGATAGGGAAGGTAGCACCAAATAAAGGGTGTTGGGAGCATCCTCCCAAAATGGGAGAAGCATGCTGAAAGTAGACTATAGATCAAAAATGATTGCCACTCAATGCCTCTTATGCAAACCACAACACCCAAAATGAGAGACAGAACAAAAGGGAATGCCCTGCCACATAGGCAGGGAGGGATGGGGGGATTGGGGGTGGGAGGGATACTGGGACCCATGGTGGTGGAAAATGGGCACTGGTGGAGGGATGGGTATTTGATCATTGTATAATTGAAATCCAGGACAAAAATGTCTAAGTCTACAACTGTACCTCATGGTGTTTCACTAATAAAAATTTAAAAAATTAATAAATAAAAGTAAGATGTCAAATTATGAACTTTTAGTAGAAATGATAGGAGATTATCTTTATGAATCTAGGCTAAGTAAATATTTCTCAGATACAACTAGAGCATACTCCATAGAAAGATAGTTTGAACACTCACTTGAACTTTATTAACAGCTTAAAAGAAAATTTCTTCAATTCTTCAAAAGTGATTATTAAAACAAGTAAAAGACAAGGCTTACTATAAATTATAGCCACAAAGAACAAACTATAAGAAAGAGATATTCAGAGAAGATTCTATTTGCAAACATATAAAATCATGAAGTGCCTAGGAATTAATTAATTTGAGGAAAGTTGTTGAGGTTGTATTGAAAGCCATAAAAATGTTCAAATAATTGAAGAAAATGTCAAGGGGTAAACTTCTATACCCTGCTCAGTGATTGAAGAAATTGAATTCCTCAAGATAGATACCTTACCTTAAGAAGTCTACAGGTTATTGAAATATTTGAAAAATATTTGTTACAAATGTTACAGAAAGAAAACAATAAGAAAAAGCAACCTAACAACGATTTGCATGGAACAAAAGTCTGTACATAGATAAAGCAACTTTGAGAAAGAAGAACACAAAAGATGTCACAATTTTCCATGATCTCAAGCTATTATGCAACATAATTAAAATACCATGGTATTGGAATAAAAACAGACATAGTGATCAATAGATAAATTGGAATAAAAACAGACATAGTGATCAATAATAAGAGCCTAGAAAATAAACTCAAATTTTTATGAAATTTTTTTAACCAAGAACAAAAATGTAGAGAATAAATCTCTCAAAACAGTATTCCCAAGAAAACTGGATAGCCATAGATGAAATAGTGAACTAGGCTGACTTCTTTTGCTTTATATTTTTGTTTGTTGGTGGGTGACACCCATTAGTGCTCAGGGATTTCTCCTGGATCTGTGCTCAGGAATAACTCCAAGAAGACTCAGGGAACCAAAAGAGATCCTGGGGTTTGAACCTGGTTCAGCCATGTGCAAAGCAAGTGCCCTACGTGCTGTAACATCTCCTGATTTTTTATACCATACACAAAACTAAACTGAAATGCTTAAAATGCTGGTATATAAAATCTAAAGTCATAAAATTAATAGTGACAAAACATAAGTTCTTTAATTAATTAACTACTCTTTATTGAATCACTGTGAGATACAATTACAAAGCTGTTCATGGTTGAGTTTCAGCCATACTATGTTCCAGCTCCCACCTTAATATACCCAGTTTCCACTTACCCCAACCTGCTTCTATGGCCTGCACTTTTTTTTATCTCTCTCTCCATTTGAGCATTATGGTTTGCAACCAGGTTAGTTCCTTGATGCTTCCCTCAGGTGCTAGGGAAGAAGGCATTTGGAATACAGAAGGGACATCTATGACAATGGTAATTGGAAAGGATCACTCTGGATAAGACATGCATGCTGAAAGTAGGTAAAGGAAGATAATAAGTTCTTAAACTTGTCTTAATCATATCATTGAGGATTTAAGGTCATTAGCAAGGAAAATCAAAGCAATTAAAAAAATAAGGACCATGTTTCAGAAAGAATATAGAGAACCCAGTGCTGGTTGGAGTGTAAGTTGGTGCAGCCTAGGAAGAATATCAGGAGGTTCCTTTAAAAATAATGATAAAAATAAGAGATAATACAGGGTATTGGGCTGGAGCGATAGCACAGCGGGTAGGGCGTTTGCCTTGCAACATGGCCGACCCGAGTTCGATTCCTCCGCCCCTCTCGGAGAGCCAGGCAAGCTACTGAGAGTATTCGATATGCCAGACACAGTAACAACAAAGTCTCCAATGGAGACGTTACTGGGCCCGCTCGAGCAAATCGATGATCAACGGGAGGGCCTTTTAATACAGGGTATTATTCAAATATAAAAACACTGATATGAAACAAAATATGAATTATAGGGATTTGTAGCATCAATGTTGTATCTTGAAGGTAGCACTGTAGCACTGTCCCTGTTGTTCATCAATTTGCTCGAGCGGGCACCAGTAATACCTCCATTGTGAGACTTGTTGTTACTGTTTTTGGCATATCTCATACATCACGGGTAGCTTGCCATGCTTTGCTGTGCAGGCGGGATACTCTCAGTAGCTTGCTGGGCTCTCTGAGAGGGGCTGAGGAATCAAACCCGGGTCAGCCGTGTGCAAGGCAAATGCCCTACCTGCTGTGCTATGGCTCCAGCCCTAAAACATAGGTAACAATTAAAATATATTTGAGAGGCTAGAACAATAGCACAGTGGGTTGGGCATCTGCCTTGCACACGGCTAACCTGGGTTTGATTCCCAGCATCCCATATGATCCCCTGAGCACTGCCAGGAGTAATGCCTAAGTACATGAACTAGGAATAACCCCTGAACATCACCGGGTGTACCCCCAAAAGCAAAATAATAATAGTCACGGTTCTCCCGTTATTCATCAAGGAACTCTCATACCCTTCTGGTATAAATTCTAAAAGTTTCCATTAGTTTAGAAAAAAAATTATTTGTTTCTTAAAAATCTAAGTATTTGCCATCTGTTAATATGATATAGGTATGTGACCCATTTAGTAATTTGAGGTAAGTAACACCATACATCCATTAATCAACTTGTACAAACAAGGTGTAATAGCATTTTTATTTGTTATAAATGAAATCTGAATTTTTGAAAAAAAATTCTGTAACAGATTACCGAGTAAGAAAATGGTGATGTAAAAGACTACCTGACATGGATAAGGCTGAGAAAATTACACAGAATGAAAGAGCCTGGTTAAAGACTAGTTAAGGTATAGTGTATGCTTTGTTCTCTGACAAATGCAAATAGAACTATAGAAAAACTATTACAGTGTGGTTTGTGAGAAAGTAGAGTTGACAAGGCAGTCACTCTGCATGCAGCTGACCTCTTTGGACCTAGCTGACCCAGGTTTGCTACCTGGAACTCCACGTGGTCCTCTGAATCCTGCCAACTGTGATTTCTAAGCACAGAGCCAGAAATAATTCCTGACCACTGCTGGGTGTGGCCCCTCCCCCCCAAAAAAAATAAGAATAAAAGAATATCACAAGCTAGAGAAATAACACAGGTGTTAAGGTGCTTTCCTTGTACACATCCAATTCCAGCATCCCATAACTGTCCACTGAGCACTTCCAGGAGCGATGCCTAAGTGCAGAGTCAGAAGCACCTGAATACCACTGGGGATGGTCCAAAAAACAAACAAAAAAATTCTATAACAAAGAAATATATCAAAGTGATAGCACAGGAGGTGAGGCACATACATGGGTGTTTTATGACCCTAGTTTGATCCCAACAGTACCTTTAGTCCCCGGAGCGCTGCCAGGATTCATTCCTGAGCATGGAGCCAGGAATCGCCTCTGAGCACTGCTGGGTGTTGCCCAAGCCTCCCTACTCCCAATCTCCCCTCACAAACACACAAGCACAAAAATTTCTGTCAATGTAGATGTGAATGTATTGGCAAAAGAGAAAAAGAACAGGGAGGTAAAACACAAAGGCATGTGAGTTATAAAAGAAATCGAGACAAAAGAAAGACTCCCCTTGCTGATGCTGTTTACAAATCCAGGAAAATGAAAGCTTAAATCCACGCACGGAGTTCACACACACAAGATGAACTAAAGGATAAGAATTTAGCTTGAGGTTAAGGTATGAACAAGCGAGAATAAGTACGCTGAGCAAAGATAAATAGAAGTCAAAGAATAGATACTTTGAGGTTTATCTTTCTAAAAAGAAACGAGGTGGGAGAAGATGGGAAGAAGAAAGAGAAGGAGAATGAGGAGGAGGAGGGAAATAAGAATAGAAAGACTGAGATATGGAGTGACTTCCAGCTGAAATATCAATGATTCTTGATAAGATACTAGAATTGGAGCCAAGTAGGACGAGTCAGGTGCTTGCCTTGTATGCAGCTGACCTGGGTTTAATCCTTAGAATCCAATACGGTCCCCACAGCATGCCAGGAGTGATTCCCGAGCACAGAAACAGGAGAAAATCCTGAGCACCACTGGGTGTGCTCCCCTACCTACCAAAAATTATAAACCAGAAAAGGATGAGTTCTTGAAATTTGGTAGAAATATCCCATTGCATCATTTTTCCTTATGTGGGAAAGAGACAGGTCAGAACACCAGGTGCTAATGATGATACGTTAAGGGAGCCAGCTCTGCTACTTAATGGTGGGATGTTAAGGGAGTCTGATCATGCTTCCATGGCCACTGTAATGGTACTTACCTACCGACCCTGCTTTACAGATTCTCGATTAAATCTCCCTGGAGGTACATGCCAAGCAACTAAAAATCATTAAAACACTTGTTCTGACATCTGAAAACTCTGGGTGCCCATGGGAAGCAGGCTGGCTTGGTACCCGCCCTGCCAAAGCCCTAGGAGGCGCACCCCCTATCAACACTGTAGCCATGCCAAAGGCTGAGCTCCACTGTGTCATAAATATTCTCTGCAAAGAAGACAAAATGAGAATTATTACAGGGACCTCTGCTCCCAGGCTGAGAATTCTGGGGTCCACTTGAACGTGGCCTAAGCATCTGTGCCAACCTCCCATATCTGCCTCCATGTCCAATCACTGGGTCAAGACTATGGATGCTGAAGCCTATCACCACTACTAATTCCTCAATACAGAAATGGCAGTCAGAGAACACCAAATTAGAACAGAAAGTAACGTAGAAGGCAACTAAACTCAATTAACCAAAACAATAACAATGAAGGCTCAACTAGCAGCAAAAGCTTAATCAATTATTATTATTATTATTATTATTATTATTATTATTATGCTTTTTGGGTCACACCTGGCAATGCACAGGGATTACTCCTGGCTTATGCACTCAGGAATTACTCCTGAAATAATCCAGGGGACTGTATGGGATGTTGGGAATGGAACCCAGGTCGGGCACGTGAAGGCAAACGCTTTAACCGCTGTGCTATTGCTCCAGCCCAAAAGCTTAATCAATTCTTAGACAAGGATCAGATATAACAATTTTCACAAAAAAACCCTCTAAATTTTGAATAAAAAAAGGAAAAAGAAGAGCTTGTTCATTTCTTTTCAATTTAGGAAGAGGATTTTTCTTTTTAATCTAAGAAAAGTATGAGTTAAGATATTGGGTGTAGAAGTCACAGTTTTTGTGCTGGAAACACTTTTTATGTTGTCCTGTTGAGAGTGGGTTAGGCAATGTGTGTGTGTGTGTGTGTGTGTGTGTGTGTGTGTGTGTGTGTAGTGATTAAGTCTTGATCTCTTGGGTCTCACACTGGGGGGTTGTAAACTAATAACTGAAGTCAGTTAAGTCCCCATATCTTTCTTCATCCTTAAAATAGGAAGTAAAGGGCAGACTTTGATGAAGGATTGAAGAAGTGCTTAAATGCCTTTCTCTTTCCACAGTACCTAACACCTAGTGAATTCTTAATCAATTGTACCTAGAAACAGAAGAAATCTGAAAAAAATTGGAAGACAGTGGTAATGTTACTAAGTGCCATTACTCTTTGTGAAGTGAAGCCCCCTAAATAATTAAAACTAAATGGGAAGTGTTTCCCCTGAGAAGAGAGTTTTTTAAAGTAAAACACTTCTTTCTAATATTGACTTAACTAGATCCCATTCCTCAAAAAGTCAGCTGGATTAGATGCTAGCAAAACAAAGCAAAATACAATCTGCCTGTAATTGTCACACTCTCCATCTATTCTAATGATATGTAGAAATATGACAGAGGTAAAATTCCAGGTAAAACACAAACTGGAAAAGTATCAAGAAATATTATATGTGGATTCAATAACTAAACTTACACATACATTCTGACATTATTCAAACTCTGACTTAAAGTTACAAGTTCCTCATTGATTTTTATCTCAATGAAAATATCCAAAATTTAATGTTGCTGTTATAACTTATAAAGTGTTTCTTTCTGAGAATTTTCATGTATTGAAATGACAAATTTTGCTCTGCAAACAAAATTTGGTAAGGGAAAACTACCTCAATCTTTAATCTACTTTATTTTGAGACATACTGCTGGAAGAATGAGTATTAAATATTTCAGGAAATGTACAAAGATTGAAGAAATCATGTAATGGTTCTCTGTGAGTTATTCAACATTCATGTAATTTACTACTTTTAAATAGCATCTTCCCTATTTCCTGTCCTTTTCAGAACCCCAGAATGTGCCTTGTTTGGAAAAGTATGGGCATGCAGATATAGTAAGTTAAGATGAGGTCCTACTGGATTAGGGTGGAATGAAATTCAGTCCGACCAGACTTGTTAGATTTGTTACATGAACAGAAAAAAAAGACAAAGAAGCACAGAGGGTGGAAGGTTTGGTGAAGACAGAGGCAGAACATTCAGAGGGAAGCGGCAAACCAAAGATTAGATGGGATAGCCAGCTTCCACCAGAAATAAGAAGTTGAAGATATATTTATTCCCAGCACCTCCTGTGGGAAATACTCTGCTGGTGTTTCCACTTCAGATTCATAGGCTATTAAGGTATATAGGCTTTCAAGTCAATGAGTTTCTGATAATACCATGTCAAACCCAGCAGACTAACACCAACTTCTGAAATAATTTCAATAATAGTGTCAGATATTTATATAGGATGGATACTATCGTCTAACATATTCACATTTTTCTTTTCCTTTTTCATGGAAAATGGTATTTGACACTCACCTCCCTACCCACACACACACCTTTTTTTTTTAAACATAGTGATTTATAACGTTGTTCATTATTATTTGTTTCAGGCAGTCAATATTCCAGCACCAATCCTACCACCACTGTTACGTTCCCTCTACCATTGTATACATTTTCCCAACCCACCCATCAATCCTGTCCCCATGGCAGCTGCACAGTAATTTATTGTGCATTGCTTGATATTCATAAATAGCTAACAGAATGATCAAATAATATTTCCTTAAGAGTAAAATTAGTAGAGATTGTTGTATCTCAATATGTGGATATTAAGTCCTTGTCTGAGGAACTGCTTCCATGTCATTACAAATGAAGCTTTTGTGTCAATGCTTGTTAGCTAAGATTGGTTTGCTTCTACATTATACTCACCTAATCTGATGTATTACTACTAGATTGTCTGTGTTGTAAAGTTTGGAGATGCCAGGCGGTCACATGTTCCAGAATATTCAAGGTTTTTAACTGCTTATAGAGCTGGAGTTAAATTTTTTTACTGCTGTGTTTACATGGTAGTGGAGGTGGTATTCAGTTGTGACTGTCAGGACTTGTGGAAGTATAGGGAAGTGGGTGAGGGTAACACATCATGATACTGAGACAGGATGGAGCTTTCAGCCACAGGGACCTTGTAGCTGAGGTTTTATTAGGCTTACTTTCACTGTTAGGCTCAGTAGTCCTGAGGCAACGGAGTCTGGTGGGAGGCATGGCACTAGCCTTGTAGTTTGGGACCCATCAGCTACTAGGGCTTTGTCGGGATAGGCACTTGCCCCGGGTGTCTCAACCAGTACAGATATCCGAGAAGCTTTTGCGGCTTGGTGATCTCTTTCAAAATGTATTGGTCTCTGGGGGAAAAAGCTGGTAAAGACGAGCTTACACGGTTTTAGAAGGGGTTCATGGGTGAGATGACTGGGGCTTCCAGAAGTATAGGAAAGTAGGTAAGGTAGCCCCCTTATACTTGTTTTAGTGTTTCTTTCCCTTTGATCTTCCCTCTTTCTCCCCTTATTTGTCTTAAGGCTCAAACAAGAAAACAACATAAAGATTAAAGCACAATAACAAAAGTATTTGGTTAAAAAAAAAAGAAAAAGGAAAAAATGGTTTTACAGAGGAAATGCAATTGGTGGGAGTGGTTGTGGAACCTGAGTTCGAAGAGTTACACAGTGTAAGTGTAGCTACTCGCCCATAAGTAATCCTTGAATGAATGGATTGAAAATTCAGTGAATGAGTGATGCTGTCAATCAGTGGGCCAAATAACACAAATGAGCAGACAATGAAGGCTAGTGTGTGATTGGAAGTTTGAAATCTTCCCTTTTCTCAGCCAGAGCATATTTATTGAGCATCAGCTAGATATTCCATGTGACTCATGGTCCCTGGAAGAGTCAAATTAAGTTTTGCTTGTGGTTTAGCAAGAGGGTTCTGGTCTACAGCATTTCAACTATTCTTTATAAGAATTCATGAAAACTAGAATTATCTAGAAAGAAATAGAGGATGTTTGTGATTTCAAATATGCTATGCTTCTCTCCTTATCAACAAAAGACAAGGTCTGAATATAGGCAACTGGAGAGTCCCTCTCTCTTCATTTATTTCTCCTCTTCCATAGTACAAACAGCTGCATTTGAGTAGAACAAGTAAAAGTGCCTATTCTTGCTGGGATTTTCTATCTGCCCTGAGAAAGCTTGCTTTTGTCCGTATTTGTAAAGGTACAATTGCAATGAATATATTCCTGATTTGTTCGGCAGGGAAGGTGATGCTGGATATGGTATTTCTCAATGCCAATCGATTATTGGACATGAAGCAAGGCAGAGATTTTATACAGAGTATGAGCTACACAGTGATGAAACCCTGCAGAAATTCTGTAATGGAAGTCACATACTGTGACCTCCTACTGAATCTACAAAAAGATGTGTTTGAAAAATGCATTTGGAAAAAAGTACATGTGTGTATTTTAAAGGACAGTGCCTTCAAATACAAATGCAATTATATTTCACTGTTATTTTCTCTACTGTAGTTCAGTTGAAGGTTGGATTTCTTATTGGCTACTTTTTACTTACCATTATTGTCTTATCCGTTGTTTCCAGATGATGATGGTTTCCAGGAAAGTACATTTGCTTCAGGATATACACTTTCTTTGAGAATATTAGAAGACTCTGAAGAGTAGAAATATTGTGAAAGTTATTTTTAATGATACAATTTAGTTTGGCTTGGGGAAAAGTCTGAAATATTAGCTGATACATTCTTAAAGGAATTTGACAGCAAAAGTAATTCATGTCCAGGGCACAAAATTATTAATTCTGAATTAGATAACTATAGTTCTTTATTACTGTAAAAGCCCTGTGCCTATTTTAGGAATTAATTTTATTCTGATAAATCCTCATTTCTATCTCAAAGACTGTGCTTTGCTGTCATATTGCTTATTAAAATATGCATAAATTATATTATCTTACAATGTCTTATGTAAAATTTAAATTTTTTATTTAATTGTTAAGTTTTAGGGACACTCATTGATGCTCAGGGATCATTTCAGTGCTCAGGGGAATCATGCGGTAGTCAGAATGGAACCCAGGGCTCCAGCATGCAAAGCCTATGCACAATTTTATCAGCTTCCTCTCAGGCACTGAGTTAGAATTACAGTCATTTTACACTTCTTTTAATTAATTTATGTGACTTTGTTTTGTTTAATTTTTTTCTCATTCATTTGCATACAAGTTTTTAGTACACACATATTATAAATAAACTATAAGTAATCATTAATAGATCTGAACTGGAATAAATAGAGTTGGGAAGTGTATTTGAACATGGCTCTAAATGTGGTTTAGTGGAAAAATTCACATTGTAAACAACTATCTAAATTTTAGTGTTAAAAGTTGTGAAGAAAAATGTGGGAAATCCAGTGTAGAGATAATCACAATTTCTCTGTGTAGTTGTTGTTTGTGGACCACACTCACCTGTGTTCAGTGTTTACTCTTCGCTTTATGCTCAGGAATCACTTCTGGTATGTGTTGGACATCATATGGGGTGCCTTGAATTGGGCCAGCCCCTGTACAAGTCAAATTCCCTAACTGTCATATTATGGCTTTAAGCCCAATTTCAATTTCTAACCCAATGAATTTTCTAAGTTCAACTTTCTGATAATAACATTTTTCCCTTCCTTCATTTGTATTCCCTAAATGGTGAATAAAATATTGTCTTGCCCTTTAGTCGAGTGAAAGTGAGAAAATATGTATACTAGATTGTATAAAAGCGAAGTATGAAATTTAGGTTTTGAAAAAACATAAAAGATGGAAATTTCTATTCATTATTTAGAGTTTATTTGATCAAAGTGTATGCATACATATGTTTGTGTGTTTCTGAAGCATCATATATATTCCTTTGTATAGTTCTTCATAGCAAATACTATATAAAGGTAAGTAATTGCAGTCATTACCAACCCTTTCACACCCAAATTATGTAAGTAGTTTCTTTAATAAAAACGAAAACCAACTTTCTCTTTAAATATCATGAACAGTAAATGCATATTAAGCAATTTTAATAAAATGGATTTGATGATGCCTTAAAAGGTTTGCAAAATAATAGTTTTCATTCTGAAATACTCAGATAATTTTTCAGTGAAATGTTCCTACCCTTACGTACAAACAGTTCTGATTAACGCAATTTTAGTTGTTAATCAGTCTGAGACACATTGGCCTTCCCACAGATGAATGTGTCATGAAATAAAAATGTACTTTTTTGGTACTCAAGTGTACTAAACACAGATTTGTGATCAGTTTCATCTTCTCTCCTAAATTTGTTGGGAGGTCTCAGAAGACATAAGTCCTTTGACAAGAAGAATATTTTGGCACCAGCACAACAAAAGCTCTTCTGTTCCTCGGGGAAATATCTCCCCCTGAATTAAATTTAACCTCTTTAGTAACCCCATTTAGCCACCTGATAAATCCACTTGAGCTATCTTTTGGGGGGAGAGAGCGGTACACGGGAACAATAACACTTCCTTTTTGAACAGTTTAATAAAGCTTTGTGCAACTTCAAGATGAAAGATAATGTGTAATGCTGATAGGGCCCACGAAGCTCTGCATTCATGGATCCTATTACTTTTTTTGTCCCGGTAAAAGCCACAGTGCATATATTAAACGAGAGTGTGGCTTAGGAATGAAGGCCCAGGCGTGTGGGTATCTGATTTCTGGCTTGACTTAACTTCTGCTTTCTTATCTAAGTGTGGCTATGCAGCTTAACTTCTTTGCCTCCGTGTCTTCTTCCATAAAATGCCTAACAAATATCTGAGAAATGCTTTTAAAATGACAGTGCAAATTGCCATTTAAAATCACATTAAAATTGTCCAGAAAATAATGAGGTGAGTGTTAGAGAAGGGAAATACTATCTTCTGCTTAATTTTAGATTTATCTTAAGTTTTGCTTTTTAAAAGTCACGAGATTTCTAGAAGAGGAATGACATTTTCAAAGTCTTAAAGACACTTATAAAAGAATGCTCTTTCAACTGTTCTTTATTTTTCAAGAAAGTTTGGATTCTGGCATTTCTCCAACTTCCTCTCCTTCCCACCTTCCAAGTTGAAAAGAATAATTGCAACATTTAATTTCCTGATTCTAGAATATATTTTTTTTCAGACTATATGTTTTGTATAATTTTTGTAAACCTCTGCACATCATATGTTAATGCATGTGACAAAAGATGTATTTGTGTCCTTACTGATTTCATAGTCACTCCCAAACACTCTCTGTGGGTACTTGAATTGTAAAATAATTGATTGTACATTTAGAAAGATCTGCTTTCATTTTGTGAAGTTGTAGTGGATTGAAAGTTATAATTTGTTAATATTTTGTCTCCATTGTCTTAGTCCATTTTGGTAGCTGAAAGGCATACAGTTTGTAAAAGAACATCTCTGGATGTTAAAAGATAAAGACATACTTTCATTTGCAAAGTATTTACTCAAGGAAAATCTACTATAACAAGGCAGCATCAGAGTAGAAATTGGGGATCTCCCTCATGAGTAGGAATTTGGATGTTTGGGTGGAGAGTTTCAGAGAGAAGAAATGACTTTATTTACTCTAGCTTAAGCAATCCCCTTAATTAGGGAAGCTTAGTTGGAATTATAATTAATTATTGTTAAAATTAATTTCTTAACCATTAGACATTCCAGGCTTGAGTTTTAATTTACTGTATGGTTACCAAAGTATATTAAGATTGCAGGTAAATCAAGACTTTTACATTTTGATTTAATCATTGCCATAATCTAAAAATATGTGTATGTACGTGTATATATATATACATATATACTCATACACACACATATATAGATACACATTAAACAGTTCTAGAAAACAAGTAAGATTTTCTATAGATGTCTTTGCTACTATGATTTAGCTGTTTTTGAAAGGTCTATTATAGAAGATCTTAGACCCAAAGACATTTTTATCAACAGATCCAAAATACACACTTTAAACATTTAACTTCTTGGTCTCAGAAATATAGCCGTACATAATTGAAATTACTTATTGTCAAATAATTTATTGCAAAAAATTAAATATAGGCAGGTTATATATAACTATTTTTAAACTATGCTTCTCTAGACTTGGAAAACCTAGCAAAGTAAATTTCTTAACATGCACATAAAGATCTTTCCAACCTCATTCCTCCATTATGTTTCTGTCTAACTCCTTACACCAAAGGAAATTCTGGTGAGGGGATTGAAGAATTCATTGAAGCTTCATTTTAAAGCTATGAAAATTTATTTAATTTACTCTGCTGTAGTCCCAAAATTAGGTAGCTCTGATTGTAATTCTAGACTGAAAATGAAAAGAAATAACCTCTTAGCAAACTTGCCTAAATTTAACTTCGCTTCGAACCAATAAACTATAGCCTCTACTACTTTGTAGACAGATTACAGCTCATCAGTATGACTAAAAATCACTTGGAATTGCTCTGTAATAGTTCTGTTGCTATGCCTATAAATATAATTTCACTGAGTGACTTTTTCATGTTCTCTCTGTTCAGCTCCACTTTTCTGTGAAAAACTAAAGAGCCTCAAGAATATTTAAAATGACAAATTCAAACAATTTCAAGTAAAACATGAAAAGTCAAAATTAAATCATCAGTAAAAAATGAAACATGAGCCTATTAAACTTCAGAAAGTAGTTTCACAGATGTTATTTTTTAATTTGTTTTAGCTTAAGTTCTTTATTCCACAAATGTAAAAAGGTTAAGCAATTTGGATCCCACTTGCATTATAGTAGGACTAACCTATAGAAAAGCAAAATAGAACATTACGTAGCTTAAAAAGAAGTTACTTAAAGAACCAAATAATGAAAAGGATGATATTCAGAGTTAGAAAAGTCACAGATATGGCAGGTGGACAGAGTATGAGCATCTCTTCAATTGGTGAAAACGAATCTGGAGTTTAGATTGAAGTACTCCACGCCTCAGAGAAAGTTCACTTCCCATTCAAGAACACTGCACTAAAGTGAATGACATCATACAAGGATTCATACTTCTTTTGGGTTTTGAGTGTGTGTAGAAGATATTTACATTGCACAGCAGTCTGTTAAGTATAGAATAACGTTATGTTTTAGAGAAAAAAAACAACAACAGCAACAAAAAAATATTCATTCCTTAAGGAAACCTGACAGAGACATACACACAGTGAGCCCAGGCTTCTGGGAAACCTTTGCCAGATTAGAGCTGTATCTCCTGGGGGGACCTTCAATTCCTAAGGAAAGAGGAATCGGATGCACCATGAAACAAAGAACAATGGAATGCAAGATGGGCATTTTAATCTTATTTATATATTTGTTTATTTATTTCTAAACTGTGTCTGGCATATCGAGTACTCTTGGTAGCTTGCCGGGCTCTCCGAGAGGGGTGGAGGAATCGAACTCGGGTTGGCCATGTTGGCTGCGTGCAAGGCAGACGCCCTACCCGCTGTGCTATCGCTACTCCCAGCTCTGTGCTCAGAGGTCACTCCCTGGTGACACTCCCAGGATTATGTGGTGCCAAGAATTGAACCCAGTCCTCCCACATGCACTCTGTGCTCCAGTTCTTGAACTACCTCTCTCAGGTCTGGCCACGTTTTATAGTAAACCAAATAAGGATACTTCTAAAGGCTCACTGAAGAGAGCACGGTACCTTTTGTTATTATCGTGTGCAAGCAGGCCAACAGGCTGGACGTTTTCTTCTTTCTCTATAAGCCTGTGGCTTTCCAAGTGACACCTAAAAACAAAAAAGCCATCCAGGGTTCTGTATAGCAATGTCCAGGATAGTTTAGGTGATTGTTTGTATGCAATATAGCTATTGACAGGTTACAATGCTTCCTAGGTAATTCTCTGAATCTTACAATTCAAAATGAACTATGAAGGAGTGTTGCCAATCAGAAGTGTACAAACACTGGCTTAGCTTCTAAGATCACTCACCAAAAGATTTGATCACACCTATAAGTGTCCTGTTTTTAGACTGCATTATGTTCTATCTTGTGATGTACATTCTAGGTAGTTGAATAAATATATAATGAAACGTCTTACCAACAATATTACAAGCCTTCTTGATAAAGTCAGCTCTTCAGAGTCCTTCTGCTCTACCTCTTACATCCTTTTAACAGGTTATATCCGAGGATGCTTTGCTTTTACAGAGGTTTCTAACGTATTCTAAAGCTGCTGCAGCACTTGCGTTCATAAAAGCAATGGAAGGACATTTCTGTGGTTCCACATCTTCCGGCACATTTGTTATAACCTGCCTTCCAGATTCTTGCCATTAGTAGTTTGCTAGTGTTATTGTTTTAGGTTGTATTTCTTCAGTAATTGGTGATGTGGAATATCTTTTCATATAAGTATTTATCATTTGTATATCTTCTATGGTTAAGTGTCAATTCAGGTTTTTGTCCTCATTTAAATTTTGATTATTTATTATCAATTTTAGGATGTTTTTGTTTTCTTTTATATTTTAGATAGCAGCTTTTTTGTCAAATATATATTTGGAAAATGTTATTTCATAGAATATGACATTTCTTCTTGTTTTATCAACATTCTCTTACACAAAGCAGACATTTTTATGTTAATTAAGTTGAATTTATCATTAATTCTTTTCAGAGCTTATGCATTTGGTGTCTCATCTGAAAAATTACTACAATACTCCAGAACATCTGGGTGTTTACCAGTGCTACTTTCTGGAACTTTATGGCTTGTTGTTTTTATTTAGATTTGTGCTCCATTTTTATTTAACTTGTGAAGGTACAAGGTCTGTGTCTAGACTTATTATCATCCTTTTTCAGTGTGGTAGGAGGTGGGGACTGTGTTTACATACCCTGCTGGACCAGCAAATTTATTAGAAAATCTGCATTTTTCTACATTGTATTGTCTTTCCTCTTTAGTCAAAGACCATCTATGTATATATATGTAGGGTCTATTTTTGTTTGCTATTTTATTTTCACTGGTATGTAAATAACCCATTATTTCAAAAATATCGTGTTGTATTGCCATTGAAATTTTCAATATTCCAACCTCGTTTTCTTTAAAATTGTACTGAAAGTTATGGGTCTTTACATCAGTTAGTGTAATGTTCAGAATGAATTCGTCAACATTCATAAAAAAAATTCTGAACTTTCATTTAAATTACAGTTAGTCCATGAATCAAACTGGGAACTAATTTCATAACATACTATTTTTTTATTTGTTGAATATATCTCAATTAATTTATGTGCATGCATATATGCACATGTCTTCTTTGATCTCATTAATAATGACTTCTGCATAATTATTTTAAATGTATTAAATATAAATCATTTCTCCCTTCCTTTCTCCAACTCTCACAGCACTTCTGGTTTCTTTCTGTAGCAATAGATAGACAAAATTTACTAAAATATACTTGTTAACACACTGGCTGTTTTGATGATAGCGCAGAAGCTATAAGTATTGTAGAGTTTTCCAGAGGTGTTTCTTTAGAAATAAATTCCTACAAAAACAATAGTTTTAGTATGATACATGAACTACACACCAAACTTTGTGTTCTACTCAGTATTATCCGATCGTTCTTTATCTGAGTAAAATTACACTTGACTATAGTAAAGCAAAACTATAGAGATCAAAAAAACCAAAAATTAATTGTAGTACCTATTCCCCCAGTACCACAGACTGCAGTATACAAACCATAAATAACATCCACAATTTTGTTAAGCTCAATGTCCTCTGATCAAAAGGACTACTCACCCATGAGAGTAACAGAGGGATTGATTTTACCTATACCCATTTCATTCATCCCTCAGAGACCTAAGAATATTTTCAAAGGGTTTTTAATTTATCTGTGTATCAATGATCACTTCAGCATTTATATATAAAAAATATGGAGTCTACTTGTGAATACAGGAAGATTTGTAGTCACTGAAATGGTCCAGAAAGATTACCAAGTGGTGGTTACAGAATAATCTTTAAAGACATTTTTTTCTCCGTTATCCTTTAGCTATTTTTAACTACTTTTTTTTTAAAAAAAAAAAGTCCAGTTCAGGGAGCTGGGGAGCGTCCCTTTCCAGTGCTCTGAGTGCCCGCCCCTTTGCTGGGCCCCCACCACTGGGCAGCCAGAGGAGACTTTGGGGAACACTTGCTGGAGATCCACAGGACATCCCACCCACCTCTTCAGGGCTACAGGTTCTATAGTATGTTCCTAAGCTGGCTGGAGGCGTGGCCTAAACGCAGGTGCGTGGCCTTCTCAAAAGCGGGCGTGGCCTTCTGTGTGTCCAAGGCAGACTCAGTCATGCTTGCCACTCCTAGCACTCTTGACTAATATCCCGTTCACAATCGTGGCCCAGAAAACGAAATAGCTCAGAATCAGCCTAACTAAAGGGATAAAGGACCTCAAAATGAAAACTACAAAATTCTACTCCATGAAATAAAAGAGGACACGAGGAAATGGAAATATATCCCCTGCTCATGGATAAGAAGAATTAACATTGTCAAAATGGCAATGCTCGCCAGAGCATTATACAGATTCAATGTGGTCACTATACGGATACCCATGAAATTATTCAAAGAAATAGATCAAGCACTCCTGAAATTTATATGGAACTACAAACGTCCATGAATAGCTAAAGCAATTCTTGGGAAAAAGACGTGGGGAGGTAAAACCCTCCCCAACCTCAAAATCTACTACAGTCCAGTAATAATTAAAACAGCATGGTACTGGAACAAAGGCAGGGCTGCAGATCAATGGAGCAGGTTGGAATATCCGTACACACAACCCCATATTTATGAAAATCTTATCTTTGATAAGGGAACAAGAAATGTAAAATAGAGCAAGAAAAGCCTCTTCAACAAATGGTGCTGGCATAACTGGACAACCACATGGAAGAAAATGGGCTTAGGCTTCGAACTAACACTAAGCTGACAAAGTCAGATCAAAATGAATTAAAGATCTCAACATCAGGCCCAAATCCATAAGGTACACTGAAGACAAGGTCTGCAAAACCCTTCACGATATTGAGCAAATGGTATCTTCAAAGACGGCACTCCACTGACCAACCAAGTGGAAACAGAGATAAACAAATCTTAAATTAAGAAGCTTTATCACCTCAAAAGATACAGAGACCAAAATATCAAGATAATCAACAGAATAGGAAAGGATATTCACCAAATGCCCATCTGAAAAGGGGTTGATATCACGGATATACAAAGCACTGGTTGAACTACAGAAGAAGAAAACATCCAACCTCATCAAAAAATGGGGTGATAAAATGAACAGAAACTTTCTCAAAGAAAAAATCCGAATGGCAAAAAGGCACATGAGAAAATGATCTACATAACTAATCATCAGGGAGATGAAGATCAAAACAAAATGAGATATCATCTCACACCACAGAGACTGGGCCACATCCAAAAGAACAAAAAAAACTAGTTTTGGAGTGAATGTGGCAAGAAAGGGACTCTCCTTCACTGCTGGTTGGAATGCCAACTGGTTCAGCCCTTTTGGAAAACAGTATGGATGATCTCCAAAAGTTAGAAATTGAGCTCCCATCTGACCCAGCAATACCACTCCTGGGAATATATCCTGGAGAGGCAAAAGAAGTATAGTCAAAATGACATCTGCATTTCTATGTTCATTGCTGCGCTGTTCATAATAGCCAAAATATGGAAAAAACCCAAGTGCCCAAGAAAAGATGACTGGTAACAGAAACTTTGGTACATCTACACAATGGAGTACTATGCAGCTATTAGAAAAGATGAAGTCATAAAATTTACATACAAGTGGTACTACATGAAAAGTATCATGCTAAGTGAAATGAGTCAGGAAGAAAGGGACAGGCATAGAAAGACTGCATTCATCTGGGGAATATAAAGTTACAAAATAGGAGACTAACATCCAAGAATAGTTGAGATAAGTACCAGGAGCTTCACTTCATGGTTTGAAGACCAGCTGCACATGCTAGGGGAAAAGGCAGCTCATATAGAGAAGGGAACAAAAAGTAAAGGGTGTTGGGAAGATCCTCCCAGGATGGGAGATGCATGGGAAAGTAGACTATAGACAAAACATGATTGCCACTCAATGCCTCTTTTGCAAACCACAGCACTCAAAAGAAGAGAAAGATCAAAAGGGAATGCCCTGCCTCAGAGGCAGGATGGGATGGAGTGGTGGGGTGTGGGAGGGCTACTGGGATCATTTGTGGTGGAGAATGGGCACTGGAGGAGGGATGGGTGGTTGATCATTGTGTGATTGTAACCCAAACATGGAAGGTTATAACTATCTCACGGTGATTCAATAAAATTTAAAAAAATGTCCAAAAATATTTTTAGGCAAGTAGTTTCTTTATAAAGATGTAAAATTATGACATCGAGTAAGGAATAATTAATGATTGTCACATGAATACTTATATAAAAATACATATGTATTTGTGTGTATATATATATATATTTGTATCCATACATATCTTCCTATAGATGACTCTAAGATGTTTAAATATATGTGCTATCTTTTTTCAAATATGTGTGCAATCTTATTGCTTTCCATTACAAGGTAAGTCAAATCCCTATTATGTTTTCATTTGTACTTATATGGTTATGATTAAACAAAACTTTATCACTTAGCAAAATGTATCTTGTAAACAGTAAGAACCCTTGCTTTACTATTTATTAAGTCACAAAACCATTTGAAATTCTCAATCCATTGACTTTCTTATAAAATCATGACAATTTCTAGTTGTCTCTTTGAAAGCAATATTTTTTATCTATTTTTTTTATGTCAATCGTGTCTGAATTATTTTCTTTGCCCTAAAACTGGCATCTATTCCAAATTAAAGTCATTATTTTAGTCCCATAGCCTTGGTAAATGTGAAGTGTATTTATCAGAAATTTGATATGATCACTATTATTCTTGATAAAATTGCTCTGATTCACTTGTCAGAGAACATTTTTTTATCATAGAAGGAATTCCACCTAAATTTACATAAATATGCTACTTAATTATTTCTATTAAAATGTTCTCCAGAATTTTGATTTAAAATTTTGCCTGCATAATTCATCACCTCTCCAAAATTAGATATATGATACTAATGAATGTATCATTTGTTATTATGTTGGTTGATTCAAAAATTAAGGATAAAGGCATGGAATCAAAACATGTTTTATTTATTATCATGACAATTTAATAGCAAGTGAGAATATTACTAGAAGTGCTATAGAAATTTTAATCACTAAATACTAAAAAGAAAGAACATTATAGTTTGCTACAGAGATAAGAAAGATAAACATGCTTTATATTAAAAATATTATTTTTTTTCTTTGACACTTGGTTCTATGTTTTGATTTAGCAAGAATAAAATCCTAGCCTTCCTCCATTTCCCATCTCAAAGATGTATAAATGAGCAAGGATATTAATTCAGCGAAGGAAGATGTTAACTTAGCAGACAAGAAAATCAATAGAATTATAGTTGGGTAGATTAAGTAAGTGAAACAGAAGCAATTGTAATCTATTTCAAATATAAATTAGGTAATCATTCAGTAAATAGAAATCTAAAGACAGTACTCAAAGTGGCAAACAGGGAAAATGAGAAATTCTAAATGTATTTATTTCAAATGGAGAAAATACTACTATGAATAGATGAAAGTTTACTAGTGAATATTCATAAATATGGTGAACATTAATTAGGTAATTGCAGAATACCTTTGCAACTGTTTTTCCTGTACATCACAAAAATCAGACGCCTTATCCATTAGGCCACGCGGCCAGCCGGCTGTAGGTCGTTTGCCTTGCACACAGCCAACATGGCCGACCCGAGTTCGATTCCTCCGCCCCTCTCGGAGAGCCCGGCAAGCTACCGAGAGTATCTCGTCCGCACGGCAGAGCCTGGCAAGCTCCCTGTGACATATTCGATATGCCAAACACAGTAACAACAAAGTCTCCAATGGAGACGTTACTGGGCCCGCTCGAGCAAATTGATGATCAATGGGAGGGTCTTTACCTTTACTTTACTTTACTTATCACAAAAATCATTTTGATAAGGCTTGAGAGGTAACACATCTGGTAGGGTATCTTGCTTGCACACAGGTGACCTGGGTTCGATTCCCAGCATCCCATATGTTCCCCTGAGCACCACCAGGAGTAATTCCTAAGTGCATCAGCCAGGAGTAATACCTGTGCATCACCAGGTGTGACCCAAAAAGCAAATATATATATATATATATATATATATATATATATATATATATGGGCTGGAGCGATAGCACAGCGGGTAGGGCGTTTGCCTTGCACGCGGCCAACATGGCCGACCCGAGTTCAATTCCTCCGCCCCTCTCGGAGAGCCCGGCAAGCTACCGAGAGTATTTGATATGCCAGACACAGTAACAACAAAATCTCCAATGGAGACGTTACTGGGCCCTCTCGAGCAAATCGACGATCAACGGGAGGGCCTTTACCTTACCATATATATATATATATATATATATATATATATATCACTGTCATTGTAATCCCATTGTTCATCAATTTGCTCGAGCGGGCCCAGTAATGTCTCCATTGTGACACTTGTTACTGTTTGGCATATCAGTTTGATACCCATTTATTTTGTTCACAAATTTAAGGTTTTCTTTTTGTAAAAGCTATTGAAAGAGGGGCAGAGTCTCCTGCCCCCACACCTGGCTGTTCTCACCAGTGTCCCATGGAGGGGGGCAGGTTGAGTTTCCCTCCCCCCTTCCTCCAGCAGAGCCCCAAGAGCCGAAGACCTCCAGAACCAGCCACAGCCATGCTAAAACCACTCTCCACATGTCCGGACAAGCCTCATGCATGAAGGAACCAGCAGAGGAACCCAGTCATGTGGGTCCCAGGGCTGAGATCTCCAAGCCTGCTCAAATTGGTACTGGGTCTTCTCCACCCAGATTCCCCCATCTTCCAGTAGGTAGGCGTCACACCCACCAGCTGCCGCCAGAGCCAGGTCGGTCCCATCAACAGCCAAGACACAGAGACTATAAAACCCATCTCCGGGAAGCACGCAGCCACATTCACAGCCACGCAAGATCTTATTATCTCATTTTTCCTTTGGAGAACCCGGCAGGCTACTTAAAGTATCCTGCCAGCACGGCAGATTCTGGCAAATTTCCCGTGTTGTACTCAATATGCCAAATACCGGTAACAATGATGGGTCTCATTCTCCTAACACTGAAAGAGCATTGAATATGGCTCTTTTAAAATTTCAGGGATGGGAAGAAGGAGACATCACTGGTGCCTGCTCCAGGCAACTGAACAACAACAGGATGATCGTGATCCTGATTGTGATTGAAAGAGGAAGGCTAAGTTTCCCCTTGCCAACAAGAGATGAGCCCACAATTTCTCCTAGCCAGCAGTTCTATTTCTCCCCATGTACCAACCCTCCTCATCCCCAAGGCCCTTTCTTTAACATTTCTGAGGTTCCCCAGGATCGTATTTTTCTGTCCCAGAACTAGAAGTCACAAAACTAAGACAGTGAATAGTACTGGCTGCCAGTGACCAGAAAGACAAACCAGCCCAACCACCCTGTAGATTCTCTGTATCCCCTGTCACACAAAGACCAGGTTTTCCTAGAAAAATCTCAAAAAAAGAGCCATAGTTAGGTTAGTCCTTTACTAACTTCCTCCCCACTTGGGGAGCGGCTTTTCTTCTCTCTCAGGATTTCCAATAAAATTTTCTACTTCCCAACTCTGAGTTTGAGCATGTTTATTATTCAATATTTTCTTTCATTTTTTTTTTAGCCTTTTGGGTCACACCCGGTGATGCTCAGGGGTTACTCCTGGCTCTGCACTCAGGAATTACTCCTGGCGGTACTCAGGGGACCATATGGAATGCTGGGATACTGGGAATCGAACCCAGGTTAGCCGCATGCAAGGCAAACCCCATACCCGCGGCACTATCACTCCAGCTCCTATTCAATAACTTCAGTCTTGAATATCTTGAAGAATCTGGGAATCACAAAGTGACACAGAGACCCATCGCCACTACTTTTGCCTTGCCTCCATCACTATGACATAGAAAGAAGGAATAACACCTCCAAATTTGTTCAAAAAGAATTATGTGTGAGTAATGAATACATAATTCAGCATTTAGAATTAGTTTAGATGCCTCACCTACACCTGTTTGTGCTGAAACCTAATGAGTTTTGTTGTCTGAACGCCATGGTCATTTTCATAGAAAGTTTAATCTAATGACAATATGCATTTAAAATAAAGGTCTGCTATTACATTTCAGTAAGAGTGAGACAGATATCTCATTTCATCGCTAACTTCAATCTGTCTATCTGCAATTATTTTCATAATATTTATTTGTGATGCTATGAATTAGTGACAGTCTCTGAAGAGAATAGAGTTCTTGATGAGCTTATTTACATTCCAACATCATTCACTTTGTTAAAGGGTTTGAAATTTACATTGTGCTTGTCTTACAAAAAAAACTGTTTTTAATTATTCACTTATCAAGTCATTCTGCAAGGCATTGATTGGACTTTAAATCTATTCCATAGTTACCCTCTGATAACATTTATAATTTTTCATTGTTGTAAAATAGTTTATCAATTTAAATAAGAATATTTTTCCAAGTGCAAGTAAATAAAATTACTTAGGGCATCAGAATAGCCAACTAGCCATTGATTTTGCTCACAAATAAAATATTGAAAGAATCATCTATCTAAAATTTGAGATTAAAGCTCTAATTATAACTCTCAGGCAAAACAAAAATCAATTAAACAGTAAAGAAAGAAACACGTGGGGCTGAGGCTCTCAAGGTTTGTGACAGGCAGAGTATTCAGCTCCAACATCCAACCAAATGCTAATCTCTGAGCTTTACATAGTAAAGAAGATCTTGTAGGAGTGATTAGCATTAAGGACCTTGGGGTGACAAGATGATTCTGGACAATCCAGGTCAGCCAATCTAATCTAATCACTACAGAACTTTCCCCCACCATAGTCAGAGAAAAATGATAACAGGAGTCGGGTTCCAAAATGCAGCATGGCTGACTCTGGAGATGTAGGAAAGAGGTCACAAGCTAAGGAATGCAGGCAGGCTCTAGCAGTTAAGAAGCACAAAAAAAAAGATGATTTGCAGAGTGGTCAGGAGGCTCCAACCATGCAGACAATTTGAATTTAACCAACTGAAACCTATGTTCAACTTTATTTTGGTGCAGAATTGTGAAATAATAAATATGTATGTTTTAATCACCTCAGTTGGTTTCTTTGTTCAGTCTGTGTCATGAGACAGGAAGAAGAGTTAATCATTCATTTATTTCAAAATATTTTTATTTTTGTAAGGTAGCATGCATCCAATAGTGTAAATGCTTATGCTCTTTTTGAAACTCAACACCCTGAAGTGTACAATTCCTCCACCATTGTTCTCACATTACTTAGGGTCTTCACTCACTCTTATTCTTGGTAATCTCAGTTTTATTAGCTAGAGTTTGTTTTTGTTTATTACTATTCTTTTTGTTTTGTTTTGATTTACCTGATACCACATATGAATGAGAGTGTCTAGTATTTGTTCTTTTCCCTATATCATATTTCACAGAACCGGATAATTTCCATTCTATCCAAGTTGCAGCAAACTTCAAATTTCCATCTTTTCATATAGCTGCATAGTATTCCACTGTGTGTATATTTAGCAGATATCCATTTCAATAAACAGCATTAGTTTAGAAAAGTTCTGCTAAAGCAGCTACAATGAACTCACTTTATTTTATAATCATAGCCCTCTAGAGCTTTAACAAAATTAATCATGGACAGATTATTAATAAGATGCTATCTACACTGTGTTAGGTTTGCCAGTAGTGATATTTACCAGGTTGTGCTTTTTCAAGATTATTATGCAGAAGTAAAGTCACTAGTTTATATTTCAACTTTGTACAAATAGAAATGAAGCTGGAAGAAGACTTATTTTCACTTCCCATGCAGATACACCTGTCTTCATGATTTTTTAAAAAAACTCTATGTTTCACAAGGTTGCTTATAATGAGCTACAAGAATGAACATTTCTTAACACTCCAACAAATACAAATTATATATTAATTAGAAATATTTGAATCTCTGTATCTTGTGAGTTAATTAAAGTCCTTTTATTTTAAAACGGCAATACAAAGTTTTATTGTAGTTTAATTTGACATCTAAAGGAAATGAGGAATGGAAAGATCTATGCTTGGAGTATCACGTTTCTTTCAAATGAGAGAAAGAATCCGAAGTTCCAACCTCCATCAGTGGTCAAGAATCAGGGATGCTGTCTCATTTGCCAAGGTGTCAAAAATCAGATGGGCTGGACACATAATGAGATTTGGAGACGACCGTTGGACTAGAGCCATTACTGACTATATTCCACTGCACGTCAAAAGACCGTGTGGCTGCCCACCTACCAGATGGTCAGACTTCTTCGTCAAGATCCTGAATGACTGGTTTGAGGCTCTTCGTGTTCCTAGAACAAGCAGACTCCATTGGGCTACCCTAGCACGCGACTGGGATGAATGTAGATGTTACTGGAGTCCACTCGAGCAAATCTATAAATAACCAGATGTCAAGTATCAAGTGATCAAGTGACCAATTTGACATCTAGAAAAATATAAATTAATATAATGGTAAGACTGGAGGTTTAACAATTTTTAGATTTTTACTCAGAATATCAGTTTTTCAAACCTGTTAGACTTACTCAATTTACATGTGAATAAAAGTATAGAAGATATTGGTGATCTTCAACTTAAATGAGAATGAGACCCATCATTGATGGGTCTCATTCTCCTAAAGAGCCGTGAATATAATCTCAGGGCTAGGATGAAAGAGACGTTACTGGGGCCTGCTCGAGGCAATCGACGATTAACAGGATGATGAAAAATTGAAAATAGTTCTCGGTGTAAAGAGATAAAAGCAATGAACATTTATGGAACAAATTATATCTGCCAGACGTGTCATGTGTAATAGTTCTAATTTCAACAGTCCTGCCAGGTACTTCACTTTCTACGTTTTAGATTGGAAAATTGAAATTATATTAGTTATAACTAGTGCAATCATAATGATCAATGTGAAAAATGACCATCAGATGAATTTGTTCCCAGTTGAACCAGTTCTGAAACTATTGCTTTTGGAATATTTCTATAGATGCTCTATTCCTTTACTACAGAAAAATTAGCACAGGGATGATCCCATATCTGCTTGAGGTCAGTGTTCTGTGTTGTGACTAATAAAATATGAAAGAGAGAGAAAGAAAGAAGAAAGAAAGAAGAAAGAAAGAAAGAAAGAAAGAAAGAAAGAAGAAAGAAAGATAGAAAGATGAAAGAAAGAAAGAAAGAAAGAAAGAAAGAAAGAAAGAAAGAAAGAAAGAAAGAAAGAAAGAGAAAGAGAGAGGCTATCTTAGCTACTGAACCTAGGCTTCTCTTCATCTTCTTGAACCCCAAATCTCTTGGAACACTCACTCTGAAAGCACTAAGCAGCTGTGCCCTAGAGAATCCCTCCTTGGACAGTAAATCAAAGGTGAAAGAAGGAGGCAGGAAAGTGAGCCCAACAGACATTATTCTTCTTGTTCTCAAGACAGGTGTCAGACATTGGACTGAGAGCAAAATTGCCACTGTTATGAGCTTTCCAAAATCTTGATCTACTGATATAATAAACTTTATCTTTATGTCTTTATAGTCACCCAATTGGGGCAGAATTCTTAATGCAACACAAGTTTCTATGAACATCACCATCATGGCCATGGACAATCTGTATCTGTTTAGGCTTCCATATGTTAACATTTTTTTCATACATGTATTGCTTAATTTAGCTCTCATTTGTGTTCAGTTCATATTTATATATAAATATGATCCTCAGGTCTTTTTCCTAACTCTGTGTTCAGGAATCACTCTTGGTGGGACTATATGGGGTGCTACAGTCGAACCTGGGTTGGCAGGTCAGCTGTGTGCAAGGCAATTACCCTACCTGCTGTGTTACCACTACTGTCCTATACAGTTCAGTTCAGTTCAAGAAAAGAAAGCACTGTTATTGGTGTTACCTTGCATTTCCATTGAAATTAACATCCACTCAAGTGCCAATTATTTTAATACTTAGATCTTCATAGCTAAGCATTGGTCACTAAGAAATTGTCTACTACTTCCTGTTTGCATCTTTACCTCAATGACTTTGACTTTATGAACACATATTTTAGTGTGACTTTATTCATAAAAATGATAATTTTTTGTGTGTAAATAACGCAGTGTGCGTTTAGCCTCAAGATCCTTCTTGTGTCGGGAAACTGGCTTAAGATTGATATTGTTGAGGTTGACTCTATTGTAAATGGTTCCCTAGTAAACAAGTGTTTAAAACAGTTTGAAATAGGGACCGGAGTCTCAGATAGTACACCAGGTCCCATGCTTGCCTTACACATGAACAACCTAGCACCCCATGTGGTCCCCTGGGCCCTTCAGGAGTGATCCATGATCACTGCAGGGTGACCCCAAGTTCAAAAACAAAGCCCTGATCACTGCAGGGTGACCCCAAGTTCAAAGACCAAACCAAAAACAAACAAATGAAAACACAACCCAAAACAAAACCATTAATGGTGGAGGATCATGGGTATATTGGTGGTGTAGGGTTTAGTAACTTTGTACATTAATATCATACATGCACTGTACCATGGTCCTCCCATTGTTCATTGATTTGCTCGAGCAGGCACCAGTAACGTCTTTGTTGTGAGACTTGTTACTGTTTTCGGAATATTGAATATGCCACAGGAAGCTTGCCAGGCTCTGCCGTGCTGGCGGTATACTCTCAGTAGTTTACTGGGCACTCCAAGAGGTCAGGAGGAATCAAACCCGGGTCAGCTGTGTCCATGGCAAATGCCCTACCAACATACTCACACATTAATGGACCCATTTAATCCCAACTATAATAAAATTAAAACAACACAAAGTTTGGTGATTTTTTTTGAGACCCTTTATATAGATATTTGAGATAGGGATGATTTCTCTTCTCCCAGTTCACTGAAGCATCCACCTCAAAAAGCCAATCTCAATTGGAGTTGGAGCGATAGCACAGTGGTTAGGGCATTTGCCTTGCATGTGGCCTACCAGGGTTCAAGTTCCAGAATAACATATGATATCCCAAGCACCACAAGGAGTAATTCCTGAGTGCAGAGCCAGGAGTAAGTAAAGCTTGTGCATCTCTGGGTGTGACCCAAAAAAGAAAAAGAAAAACCACTCACTACATTTACTTTAAAATTGACAAATGATATCTCCAGTGAGTGAGGTGGATACTTCAGTGATTTATAGTAGACTCATGGATTTGTGAAACTATCTGTGTTAATCTCAGAAAATGTTAGTACACGCAAAGGAGTCCATGCTCACTGGTCTCTCTCTAAGCTGCCAGCAATCAACAGGCCACATATGGTGGGTATATCTATGATGGATACTGTATGTAAATATATAAATGTTTCATATGTAACATGGGTTCTTTGTGTCTGATGACCTCATAGGAAGTTTTCCCAGTTAATCAATGTTTTAGCATTTATTGATGCATTTTTCTTTATAGTCAAATCTATACTATGCTATACATAGAAAATTTTGGAGAGGTGACATTTCTGCTTCCTTGGCTATTATCAATGATGCTACTATTTACATGTAGCATCAAGTTTAATACAATTTCTAGTTATATTTTAATATTAGGTTAAGATTTCCCTAGGCCTTCCATGGCTTACTCTTGACTTAGAATATGAGCTCAATAAGGTAGATGTGAAGAGCTCCAGGGAACAGCTGACTCCAGAACACAAGCTCCAATGTGATCTCCTTGCAGACCCCCTGGCCAGACACTCTTATGGGATAAGGATGAGGGCTGAGACCCCCTGGCTTAGCTGGGATAATGGAAAGCCACTCAGTTTCTGAGTGCCCACAGTTGAATTTGTGTACGAAGCTCCTTAAATACTGTCCTGCATGATCAACAAAGGAAGACAGAGAAAGCCAGGCTGAAAGAGGAAGCCTCAGTTTCCCCTTGCGAGCTGTGGTGGGCAGTTCCATTTTTGACTGGATCATTCCACATTTTTAACGTTTTTGGAAATTCCTGAGCACGTTTTCATAAAGGGAAGTTGACAATTGTCCATCGTAGATTCTGCCCCAGACACTTTGCTCATGGATACTACAAGAAAACAGACAATACCAAAAGGAGGACCCAAAAAGACCAAAATGAGCTAGATCACTCTGTGAGATACCTGCATTCTCTGTCACATTCTCATCACTGACAAGTAACAAAAAAAACCCCCAGTTTTCCTATTTAAAAAATGCTACAAAATGACCCGTATTCAGCTTGATCCTACACTAAGTTTCTCCAGTTATAAAGTTTCTTTCTTTTCTACTAACTTTCCAATAAATCTTTCTATTTCCAACTCTTAGCCTGAAGCACTTTAATATTCAATATTAAAATTATAAAATGTAAAAATATGAAATAACCTGGAATCTGTAAATCAATACAGAGATCCAACGTCACCACTCCTGATTCCAGACTGACTCAGCAGAGAGGCAGAGTCGGGAAAGAAAATGCCGAGGATCTAACTGGACTGGGGCTTTCTCCAGGGAAACTAGAATTTTACTTAAGATAACAAAAATGTGAAAGCGGATAATATAACATTTTAAAGAGAATAGCTCCCAGATTCCTGATAGGAGCTGTAGCTTGTCTCTCAGTCTTGACCACACCATAGAAGGTGATTTCTGGGAGAAAAGATATCCTCTAATCTAGAATATGGTAGCTCCTGAGAATATATGGTTGTCAATTCCAATGGAAAAAATACCCTGTTTATGATTGACAGTAGCTGCATCTGAATCATTCTATAGCCACAAATATCTAGCTATGACATGGAGGAAGGGGACAATGATCTTTTCCATTTTTGTAGAAGATTCCATCTTTAAGTACTTCTGTACAGGCAATCCAGGCTCTTTGGATTTTTTTCATAGCAACACAAAATTCTAACTTTCATTGTGCTGCTCTTCTAATCATAGTCAAAATGTATAGTTGATGTGGATAATTTTAAATGCAGCTGGACCTTAGAGATCTTTCTGGACCACAAAAGCAGAAAGTGGAATAATGGAGTTTGTTGTGAGATCCACCCACTTTGTTCAGTTTATCCCAGGATTTATTTATCCATTAGCAAAAGCTTCCTGAGACCTTCCCATGCCAAGATGCTGTGCAGGAAAAAAGCACAGGCTTTGATCTCATGGAGCTTGTGTTCCTGTGGTTAATATAGATAGTCACAAAATAAATCAAACATGAAGATCAGTTCCACTGCATTAAGTTCTCTGAAGAATACTTTACAAAGAAGTGGGGTGGGAAGGTTAACCTAGGTGCTTAGAAAAGTCTTCCACGAGAATAAGATAATTAAAGAATCAGCAATTCCTGTGCTCAACAAATAAGCACTCCACAGCTGCAGTTAGTCAGATATTGCTCGAGTTACCAAAGCAATGCATGTAACAGCAAAAAAACACCTGCAACTGTTTGTAAAATCCAGGCCGCCTGCCCCATATACACTGCATTTTAATCTCAAGTGTGCGGTTCAAAGATCAATATCTTTGCAAATGACTGGTAGTTAATTTTAGATATAGTTAAGCTGATAATAAAAATACACAAATCCTCCCTAGAACTAGAAAATGAGCAGGGGTATTTGAATAATAAAAAATAAGTTATGATCAAGGTTGTACTGGCTTGCAAATAGAGGATGGATTCGAAAGCCAGGATTTCATAATGAAAGCATAGAGAATATCTTAGGGAGATAGCTACAAAGGATAAATAGCTACAAATGTGAATGGCATTTGTGATTACAGCAAGAAATTATGATAAACAAAAGAAACTTAAGAGGCAAAACTGAGAAAGAACTAGCAACCACCCAGAAACTTCAAATATCTTGTCTTTGGTAAAAGTGATGTTATTCTGAGGTACAGTAACACCAAACAATTATAAGCAGATTGTGCTCACTTTACACATAGTAAATTTACAATGACTTATTTTTTAGTTGTAGATGTGTATTTTTCTTTTTTCTAAAGTTTTAAGTTTAGTATAAATAAAAAAGAAAACATGAACCCATGCCAGAGACCAAGTTAGAAAAATTCCTCATGCCCAACATAATATTCAACCTCCCACATTATCTAAAATATATGTGCTGTGAACTGGAATTTTAAAATTAGATCCATCTTCTCAGTACAATAGAAACAAATTTTGTCGTCTTCAGAACGATTTTTAGAACTTACAACATGAGAATTAGGTTTCCCCAAAAATTCACTTAACATCAAAGTCCAATAAGAAAAATGTAAACCGGGCTAAATGTATTCGTATATTAGCTTGACCTAAGTCTGGGAATTGGGCCAAACTTTTCAAATTATGCTATCATTATTTACCAAAAAAAGGAAATGTTAACTAACATTATCAAATAAAAGCACATATACAGATGCACAACAGGAACCAAAATAAATGCTAATGTTAATGAAAGTTGAAGATACACACACATGCGTGTGTGTGTGTGTGTGTGTATTATATTCAGCAAAGATAAAATGTCCTCCCAAGCAGTGTTGGAAATAATAGTTATGCTATGGAAAAATTGGTACAGTCTACTTAACTTTAGGGTACACATTTATTGTGTCATGCAAATATGCAAAAGAAGAGCCCCTTTCACAGTTGCCTAAAACAAAATTGAAATTGAACACTTTGCATTTAATGTTCTTTGCTCTGCTCTATTTCTTGACAAATGGCAAAATAACAAAACTTAGGTGTTGGCAAAAATAAATGTAACATAATAGGGGCGATGCTTTGCTGTGAAATGCAAACAGCTTTTATGTATTTAAAGAAAAAAAATGTGCCTGCTCAGAAAGTTGACATTCTACACTTAGGATAGACGCCTGTAAGTCATATGTCATTTGCTACACACCATTTAGTTCATGGCAGATACTTTCCTATTTTGCTTGGATGCAACATTAAGGCTAGTTAAATAAGTTTTCCTAATCAGACTAGACATTGAGGCCACCTATTTAGACAAAAATCCCACTTTCTACCCAAAGCCTTTGCACCCTTGCCCCAGTGTAGAGCTTCACGACTCTTAGAAGAGTAGCGTGGTGTGGGGTCTGTCTTTCCAGTGACTTCACAGCAGAGTTACTTGGCTGAAACGTTGATGAGCCCAGACCAGAAGCTGCTGATGACAGGAAGCATAATTGAGAAATTCCGCTCTGGGCAAGAAACAGTTTGTGTCTGGGAGAGATGAACTACCTTGACCACATTTTCTCAAATGACATTTATTTTAAAAGACATAGTTAAGAGTGTGCAATTGCAGTGACATCTTGGCTTGTTGTAGAAATATATAGCATGGCATGCTCCAACTCGTCAACTTTAAAGGTTAAAGGAATGTGCATCTCTTGAGAATTGCAAACTGTCCTTGTGAACAGTAACCCAATATCTGAACATAGAAATTGAGTTTAAATAAGCAATTACTCCATACAGGAAGCAAATATAAATGTTAGCAGTAAAAAAACTTAGAAAGGTTAGGATTGAAACTCAGATTTTAAAAACTATATGTGGCTATTGAATTTAAAAATCTACATTTTCTTTTATGAATATAAGGTATATTAAACATTAAAATAAAGTAATTTTAATAGATTAAGAATATATCAATATTTTATTAACTAACTTGAAATGCAAAACATTCTCCCAATTTGATTAAAAATTAAAGATACTTTCTATAGTGGTTATTTTTACTATTTTTATTTTTATTCTTTGCTGCCACTTACCAAATAGCTAAATTAGAAAAACCAAACACAGTAACAACAAAGTCTCATGATGGAGACGTTACTGGGCCAGCTCGAGAAAATTGTTGAACAACGGGAGGACAGTGACAGTGACAGATTGAACTATAAAAAATTTTAAAAATATTAGATAATAGCTATCATACCACATATAAATCTTGATACATTCAACAAATATATGCATGGTTTCAAAAATGATCAATTATTAGTTCACAAAATTTAATCCATTTGCTGCTTACTTGTTAATTTCTGTACCATCAACATTGGCTCTTCTATTTGCTAATATGTATATCTGGGGTATGTGTGAGTGTGTGTGTGTTATGTGTGTGTATGTGTGTTGCCTAGGATTAATTCCAAGACATTACACAAATGAGTCAAATGGTATATAATGCTGAGTCAAGTCCTTAGTCAAACTTTACTTATATTTTATGTTTGCTTTAATTTTCGCATCGCAAATGTTATTTAACTAATATTAAAATAACTTGAAAGTTCTTTGTTAGTTTTTTTTGGTGTTAAAATCCATTTAACTATGGACCCATGTCTGTTGTTACCTATAAAAGTATGAGCGTTTAATACCATTTTTGCATGAGCATCTATAGGAAAATTTTATAAGTAGCCCTTTTGAACGCAGCAATTCTCTTTAACTCACACCTGCAATAAAAGTACACAAAAATAAAAATAAAGCCAAATATGTAGAAATAAATTCCATTTGTATACTAAATAATGAAGACAGAAAAATTATACTGCATAATTTACAGCTAATTAAGGAGTTATTGAACTATTTTTTGAATACTATCTCTCTGAACTGGAGGTTTTAAAAAGACTATAACACAAATCCAGAAATAAAGACTTTCTGGAATTGAGATTGAAGGAAAAGATTATATTTCTATCATGTTCTTGAAATGCGAAGGGTCCTCTAAGCATAGGGCACTATGGTAAACAGTGGTGGGCTCTGTAAACAATGCATTCAGAAGCAAACATTTTTCCCTCACTGGGCCTAAATTTTGTATTGATTCTTAGTTTGTTATTATTTTCACTTTGAAAAGAAGACCTATAGGGACAAAAATCACTGTTCTGCCTGCCTTAAAACCCCCTATTGACTTTGAGAGGCAATCATTGATTTTTGGTGAGAAAATAAAACAGTGTAAAAATTATTTGAGTCTGTGGAGAGATACTTCTGTGAAATAGATCCTTAAGCAGGATGCACCTAATGTCAGTCTGAAGGATCACATCCTGTTGGAGTTTTATATTGATAATTTCAGTAGAATATGGTGAGATGGAAAATTTTAATCTTCTTTAGAAAGCAACTCTCCTATACAACATAACTCCATGATTCTTCAATCTTTTGAAAAGTCTGGGTACAGGAAGTAAATCAAAATAGTGTGGGAGAGAGTCACATGTTTGGGGGTCACTTTAGCTTGCTAAATAGAGCCTCAAAATTGATCATGCTTTGGAGAATCAATTCAGCCTGAAGCTAATAATCAAATAACAGATGAGGTAGCAAAATCTTGACGCATCTTCCATACCTTTACTTTTTTTTTTTTTGGTCAGGGTGTGGTCATGGCTGGGAACAATGGGACTGAGTTGGCATAGTCTTGTAACACTCTCCAGATTCCCCAAATTATATCAGGCTAAAATGGTAATCAAACTCAGAAGTTTTCGTTGTTGCTTTGGTTGTTGTTCAATTGAGAACATTTCTCATTTATCTTCCCTTCATGAATAGAAAACACATACACAATTTCAAATATAAAGCAAAAAGATATCACAAAGTGTCAATAGAGTACTTCATACATACAAATAATCCAAAAGAGAACTACTGTCAAGTATGCCAATATTAAACCAATTACAAGACACTAACTGTTCAAGATTGTCCGTCGACAGATTTATCTGGTAGTTTAAAATAGTATTTTTTGATATGAAAACCTCAAGTGAAACTTAACCTATAAAAGGTCATATAAAAACTGATTGATTTTAATTGCCTTTGATATAGTAAAATCCCTTTGAAATTTTATTGATAGCATGGAGAAAATTAAAAAAAAACAATGCTTCCTTAATATACGGCATTTGTCTGTTGATTGGCACATACACTCAGCCTACTGTAAAGTAACAATACTGTTGGCTATTGTAGTTTTCTTAAATTATTTTAAAGACTTTGATAAGTGTTAGAAGCATAAAAAGGTTTCAAATTAATTCTTATGACTAGTGATATTTTATCAGTTCGTATATGTGATTTGGAGTAATTTTCAAAGTTAGTATATTTAACGTGGCCATCAATCAATGGTGCCATAGCATAAAATTTGTTTGTAGAGGCTGGAGAAATAGGATAGGGGTAAGGCACTCCATTTTAATGTGGTCAGCCTAGGTTTTATCTCTCCAGGAGCACGTATGGTACTCCAGGCTGTGTCAGGAATGATTCTGAAGCCAGGATTAAGCCCTGACTACCACCTAATATGGCCCCAAAGCTCCTCAAATCATTTGTTTGCAAATAGAATGTCAATTTTCTATAAAAGAAAAATTTAATTAAGAGATCATAAAACTATATTTTCATAATGAAAACCATTCAAAGTTTGATATCACGTATTTTTCTATTGACTATCCATGTCATATAATCAATTTCTAAACTCAGAGTGTATTCTGTGTACAAAATTCCCTCTCTCAAAATCCCTCCTTCTACTGTTTTTAGTTATCTCTGGGAAAGCAATATTTGATATACAAATAATTCAAACATAGATGATTACTCAGAAGCTAAGAGAGCGGAGTCAACAAAATTGGCTTAAACTATGTGATGACGGAATCCTTTGGAAGAATTGCTGATGGATTTGAAATACCTTAGGAAAAGGCACTCAGTAAGGCTGGGGAACATGCCATAATGACAGTCACTGATGAAAATAACTATGGTAGGGAGGTGTGGCCTCTCCAAAAAGGGTCCAAGAGAGTCAAGATATACTTGGCAGAAAGCTGTGAAGAACAACCATGTGCTATACAAATCAGGCCTCTGAAGATGCAAGAAGTTCAAACTTTATTCCGGAAGAATGGGTAAGTTATGAGGGGGATTTAGCATGGTTGGGTGGTGACAAAATCAGATTCACATTTCAAAGATCTCTTTTAGTTTACAGATGGAGGAATGACTGGTTGGATTAAGAATGGATGAGAGAAAGGAAACTGGGAGTTTAGTAAATAAAGAGGAGAAGTGAGAGATTTGGAAAGGAGTTGACAGCAACCTCTTTGATGCATTTCATTAAAAAATAAATTTTTATTTCAAGGCACTTATTGTATGTAACTAGGGTGGGTTTACTAAGCAAACCACGTTGGGACTGACTGACTCTTTATCACAAATCACAAATCACAAATCATCCTGTTATTCGTTGATTGCCTCGAGCAGGCCCCAGTAACGTCTCCTTTGTCCTAGCCCTGAGATTATATTCAAGGCTCTTTAGGAGAATGAGACCCATCATTGTTACTGGTATTTGGCATATTGGGTACGCCATGGGGAGTTTGCCAGACTCTGCTGTGTGGGCAGGCTACATTCGGTAATCTGCCAGTTTGTCCAAAGTAGGAATGAGATAATAAGATGTTATAATAATATGTCGCATGGCCGCGAATGCGGCTGTGCGGTTCCGGGAGCTGGTTTTTTTAGTCTCTGAGTCTCTTCCGGGAGCTGGTTTTTATAGTCTCTGAGTCTCCTGCCCCCGCGCCTGACTCTCCTCGCTCGCCAGGACCCCTTGGAGGGGAGCGGGTTGAGCTTTCCTCCTCGCCCCAACCAGGGCTCCAGCAGCCAAAGACCTCCAGGACCAGCCACCACCATGCTGAGACCACTCTTCGCACACATGAAGGTACTGGCAGAGGGACAAAGTCACGCGGGTTCCGGGGCCGAGATCTCCAAGCCTACTCTGATTTGGGCCGAGCATCCTCCACCCAGATCCTCCAAATTCCAGTAGGCGGGGGTCACACCCACCAACTGGCCCCCTGGCGCCGTGTAATCCCATCAACGGCCAAGACTCTTTATCACATACTATAATACATGGAGTTTAAAATTGGTTCTACATTGTTATGAAATTTTGCATCTGTGTTATGAAGTTCGGATCTCACAAATTCCAACAACTGCCTTAAGTTAGAGGGGTTTCACTTTATGATTCATGTCATATTTATATATAATCATAATAGGATTGTACTAGGGGAAATCCTCATTATAAGTCTATAAGCATGATATTCAATTAACAGAAAATAGAGGTCAGGTGTAAGGAACCATTATATGCTGATTCAAGGAACACCCTGGCTGACATATATCAGTGGGGTCCCAGGACTTCCACTACAACTGTTTACAGAGAGAAAAGTGACCCTTCTTCTGAGTGAGGATCTTTGGTGGTCTTCCCTAGAAATTTCAGGAGCAGGAATGTGATTTCCAGAAAACATATCTAATGGGCCAAATTTGATGGGCATACTTGCACTGTATTTCAGAGATGAATTATCAAGACCACCTGCTAGTTTTCATTTAGGTGGAACCTCTCACACAGCCAGTGGTTTGTCTGTTATTCCCAACCGCTCTTTGCTTATAGACTACCTCATAAACAAGTGTTTGCTTTCCATTGTTAACTAAAGTCACTAGATCATCTCTATTTTACATGAGTTATATAGTCCTATATCTCCATGACTCCTGACTTTCCATCAGCTAAGGTCATGGCAGTGTCAAGTCACATTATATCTCTACCCCCTCTGATTGATACAGTTTCAATGCATCAAACACAAATGCTCTCAAATTATAGGACAAAGCAAAACTTGTTAAATGATTATTTTATAATTTTGGCTGTCAGAGGGTTAGACATTACTGGTTCCATTATATTCCACTTTTGGGGAGGAGTGGACACACCCATTGGTGTTCAGGGATTAATGATGCTGTGTTCAGAGATCTCTTCTGGCAGGACTGGGTAACAAAGTTTACACTAGGGAGAGAACCCAGATCCACTGTGGAGAGTCAGGTACCTTACTCATTGTCTTATCCAGTGCTATACTGCATCTTATAGCCTCCTTTAGTTTATTTTTTAAATTACATTAAAAATGAGAAACTGTACTTGTCCTTGTTATTGAACAAAAAGAAGAAAATACTATTTTTCAATGTAAAAATATCTTGCATAATATTTGGAAATCTCAATGTCACCATTTTGGATCTTTTATGAGCTTTCATACCACAACTCAGCACTGGCTATAATATAACTGGCCTGCACTGAAACTCAAATCAATAACCACTAAATTAAAAATAAATGGTATTTTGGGTGCAAGAATCATTAGCCATTTTTATCTTATGGAAGGTACATCTGACTAAAATGTATCTTGACTCCAAGTATTTTATACTTATATTTTAGTAAAACTTAAGTAAAAATTCTGCACTATCTAATCAGTGTATATAGCGGTGTTCTCTTTTTTTTTCTTTTTTTTTTATTAGTGAAACACCATGAGGTAGAGTTATAGGCTTACAAATTTTGTGCTTGGGTTTCAGTTATACAATGATCAAATGCCCATCCCTCCACCAGTGCCCGTCATCCATCACCACGGGTCCCAGCATCCTCACCCCACCCCCCCACCCCCCGTCCCATCCTGCCTCTGTGGCACGGTATTCCCCCTTGTTCTCTCTCTCTTCTTTTGGGTACTGTGTTTTGCAAGAGAGGCATTGAGCGGCAATCATGTTTGGTCTATAGACTACTTTTAGCATGCTTCTCCCACCCTGGTATTCAAATACAATCAGTGCATGTTTTAGATAGGCAATAATGTATGATTTAATTTTACTCTAAATCATGTGTGGCTGGAGCTTCTGTTAATCATTGTATAGTATTTTATTAAAAAACATTAGCAAATAAGATAGAGGAAAAATATGATTGGAAACCTCGACTTTTAGACTCAACTTAGAAGGTAAGTAATGAAGGAAAATCTCTTGATACATTACATAAAACTCACTTTATATATGCAATATTTCAATGCAACGTTTGAAAAAAGAAATAACTAAAATTATATATCTTGTTGACCCCCAAGTTTGTCAGTTTTTTAGAGGTTATTAACCATTTATTCCTCTTTTCTATTTCACTTTTTGAGACTAAATTTGTTTGGGTGCCATCACATATTTGAGATGCTCCTATTGGAGAAATATTTTGTTCCCCTATTCCTTGAACACAACAGACTCTATTATTTGCAATGAGACTATGTCTAAGCTAGAAGAAAATTAGAATAAATTTCAAAGGTTCAAGAAAAAAAATAGAGAAATCATGAAATAGGAGACCACACAAAAAATCAAAAACTTTTTAGAGAAACCCAAGAACTCAAGATTTCAAAGTGTGTAATCTTGATAATGCCCATAGAACATTTATAGTAATTGGGTAAAATAAAAGTGACATATATAGAGCCAGGCAAGTTACCGAGTGTATCTCTCTCACACGGCAAAGCCTGGCAAGCTCCCCATGACATATTCGATATGCCAAACACAGTAACAACAAGTCTCACGATGGAGACATTACTGGGCCCGCTCGAGCAAATCGATGAAGAACGGGAGGACCGTGATATATTAGCTAATGAATGTGGGCATCTAATATAATTGTATCTAATGCAGTATGATATAGTATAACACAATATTACATATGTAGGAGTATATAATACAACATAATATGTAAATTACATGTGATATATCCATATATCCAAATTGATCTTAGTCCATTTATACATATGGTACATCTATATATAATAGAGCTGGCAACTGAGTCTTATTCTGTCTTTTCCAGTTAAGTGTCACAGTATGAAAAAGATTGTGATCCTAATAATTTGTGACTCAAAAAGTGCTAAGCATGATAAGAGACATATGATCACAGTATATTGTCTGTTTCATTATTGTAAGAGATAAACACAAGATATTTAGGTCATGCTTTTAGAGTTTAAAAGGGGTAAACGAATATGAAATGTTTAGAACAGGCAAATATAAAAGTCTTCCAACTACAACTGATCCGATTGGATCTGGAGGAACGAGAAGAAGGAAGGAATGTCTCTCTATGCCTGGAACAGGTGTGACTAATCATTGGTACACATGATTTGGAGGATACACTTTTCTTAGTTTGTAATGTGAATATATAAATTCACATGAATACTAATAAGTGGCTTCTTTCCATGATATATATTGATAATGACACACTTCTAGGAGCATCAATGGAATTATTTTTAAAAATGCAAGTGTAAATTTTGGAGAGCTAGCACACAGGCATAGGTAGATTATAGTACATGCAACTGACCTGATTGAGCTCCTGGGACTGCATATGGTCCCCTGAGCACTGTCAGCAGTGAGTTCTGAGCACACAGAGAGATGTACATCATCTCTGATCACTGCGGAGCATGTCCTATATCACAATCTCACAAAAAAATTAATCTAAAGCAAGTAAATTATCCAGCAAAAAACCTTTAGTCTGATAAAGTTTTTATCATTGAAACTTTTCTTAAACATGTTGATTTCTCATATTTTACATTTTTGGTTATCATTGTTTATAGTATGATGACATTTAAGAGACTAAGATTCATGGCTTTTCTCAATGAATAAAACTGCATAAGCATGAATCTGCCGAAAAACCCTACTAAGCAGGTTTTGTGAATGAAACCAGGCTCACTTGGGTCCTCCCCCATCTCCCTGTGCTTCAAGCTGCCTGGCAGTCAAACCCATGAACCACCTCTGGGTGCCTTCTAAGTGCATTAAGGGCCATGATCTAGAGACTTACAAATAAATCTCAAAAGAGCACAACATGCTGCAGAGATGACTCGGGACCCCCAAATAACCATTCAATTAAAAAATCTAACTCCAGTTCTAGCACCTTATTTAAAATTTTAGAATTCTTGGCGTGAGCCACTGCTTTTATAACCAAGCACTATCTCATACTTATGTTACGGATATACCCAAATTAGCACACCACATTGATGGATATAAAATAGAAAGTAACCAATATTGATAATATAGATTAAAATGTATATTAAATATACACTAGCACACAAGGCTTGTATTCAAAAAATGAATAAAAAGTCTGGGTGCTCTCTCACCACCTGCATTGGGTGGTCTTGAGTAACATCCCCCTCCTGGGACGTCTGAGACAATGGGTGGGTGAAGGAGGAAAGTAGGGCTCAACTGGTTGGTATCAGCTGCAGTGTATTTCAATCTCATCTCCATTCTCCTCCCAATTCTCCTCAATTCTCCCCTTGGATTCTCCCTGATTCTTCTCTCTCCCTTGACTGCTCTGACAGCCTTAGTTATATCCCCAATCATGAGGGGCTGGGGTAGCAATTACACATAAGTGTAGTCATACAATCAATGGAAGTAAAGTTCTTCCCTCAGGAGAATCTTCTTCTAGGACAGATTCTCATTTAGCAAGATGACCCACTGAAGGGTGAAATACCATGTAGGGATGCGGTTCTCCTTTTTCCTCTTAATTCTACTTCTTGATAATATTAATCATTTTTTATGGACACAGTAAGAGATACATTAAGCTTCTAGGGTGGCTCTCCTGGGGACATCTCACTATAGATCTCAGACTACAGTGCTCAGGCCAGCTTAGAGTACATACCAATGTTAAACCCAAAATATTTAGAGCTGTGTTACTATAAATTTAGTGTCTTATGATCTGTCGATAAAAGAGGTGTTGGAGGCATCGGTGTCCTTGTCAACACAAACTTGGCCAAGAGCATCGATTCATTCGAATGCCTAACAACCCAAATCGGAAGTTTACATTTGAATAGATGTGGCTCACTGCCTGCAGTTTCTATCTTCGTTGTCTACGCACCAACATCTCATTATGATGAAAGAGAAATCGAGAAGTTCTACATGGAGCTAGAGAAGTTCAATAAAGAAGACCACACCTTCTACAAGATCACTGTGGGTGATTTTAATGCCAAGATAGGACCGAGAAGATCAGCTGAAGAACTTCACATCAGGCCCCATGGCCTAGAATGGAACGAACAGGGTGAGAGACTGTCTGAGTTCATCATGTCGACCAAGACCATCCATGGTAACTCACAGTTCCAGAAGGCAGAATCTAAACGATGGACATGGGAGTCTCCCGGTGGACGATTCCACAACGAAATAGACCACATCATATTCAATCGATGGTTTTGCCTGACCGATGTCGCTGTTGTCCCAAAATTTTGAACGGGATCGGACCACCGTCTCCTTCGTGCAAAATTCTACTTCACAGAGCGGGGAGAAAGGGTTGCAAAGTTCAAAAAGAGAACTCCCAGAATGACCACCAACTGGGAACTCTTTGGTACTATTGCGGCAACATGGGAAGATGCCATTGTTGACAACATTGACGAGGAATACGATCCACTGCTTCAGCACCTCTATGAATGTGCGAGGAATGCCAAGAGAGAGATAGCCACAAAAAATCGCCTATCTTCGAAAACTCTTGAGCTAATTTGCCAGCGTGGTTTGGCGCATGCCTCAGGCAACCGCAAGCTAATGTCCGAGCTCGCAAAGCAGTGCAGAGATGCAATCAAGGAAGACCTCAAAGAGAGAAGAGCAGAAGTACTGGTAGATGTGGCAGAAGCCGGGAAAAGTATTCGTAACGCCCGCCTGTCCTTCGCCAACTACAAGACCAAGATGACTGCCCTCCGACGTCCTAATGGATCCATCACATCCTCCAGAACGGCAATGGAGAAGATTATCCATGACTTCTACTCAAATCTCTTCGATAGCCATGTCCACTTGCTGACATACCAAATTCCACAGGATGGATATGTCGTTCCCAAACGTTCTCCCTTCCGAAATCCGACACGCCATTTCGTTGGTAAAGAAACAAACAGCACCCGGCCCAGACAAGGTCAGACCTGAACACCTGAAGAACCTGGGTCAGTACTCATCAATAAACTGGCTTGGCTCTTCACTCGCTACCTGTCTGAATGCAAGGTTCCGTCCCAATGGAAAACCAGCAGGACCGTACTACTGTTCAAGAAGGGAGACATCCATGACATTGGCAACTATCCCCCGATCTGCCTATTGTCTGTCATCTACAAGTTGTTCACTCGAGTCATCCTAAATAGGATTGGCAGAACACTAGATGAAGGACAACCATGCGAGCTAGCAGGGTTCCGCAAAGGATTCAGCACCATCGACCATATCCACACGATAACCAAGCCCATTGAGGTTTCTCGGGAGTTCAAGATGCCGCTCTGTTTAACGTTCATTGATTTAAAGAAGGCCTTTGATTCTGTTGAGACAGAAGCGGTCATTGAAGCCCTAGCCAATCAGGGCATTCAAGCCCAATACATCAGGATCCTCCATGAGCTGTATTACGGATTCACTACCAGGATCTCACCATTCTACAAAGAAGTGATCGTTGATGTCAAGAGAGGGGTGCGGCAGGGTGATACCATTTCACCGAAACTCTTCAGTGCCACTCTCGAGAACATCATGCGACAACTGGAATGGGAAGGAATGGGAGTGAAGATAGATGGTCGGCAACTACACCACCTCCGCTTTGCTGATGACATTGTTTTAATAACACCAAACATCAGCCAAGCGGCACAAATACTGGCCGACTTTGACCGTGAGTGTGGAAAGGTAGGACTACAGCTGAATCTTATGAAGACAATGTTCATGAGAAACAGCCTTGTTCCTGACGCCCCATTCGCTCTCAATGGAACGACCATCTCCGAATGCAACAGCTATGTGTACCTAGGTCGAGAGGTCAACATGACAAATGACCTGGCACCCGAGCTGCGCAGGAGGAAGAGAGCGGCTTGGAACGCCTTCAAGAATGTCGAGGAAATAGCTAAGAGGAGGAAGAACCTCTGGCTCCGGGCACATCTCTTTGATTCCACTGTTCTTCCTGCATTAACATATGCCTCAGAGACCTGGGCCCTACGCAAACAAGATGAGAATGCTATTCAGGTCTCCCAAAGAAGAATAGAAAGAGCTATGCTTGGAATATCACGTTTCACTCAAATGAGAGAAAGAATCCGGAGTTCTGACATCCGTCGATAATCAAGAATCAGGGACGCTGTCTCATTTGCCAAGGTGTCGAAAATCAGATGGGCTGGTGACGTAATGAGATTTAAAGACGACTGCTGGACTAGAGCTGTTACCGACTGGATTCCACGGGATGTCAAAAGACTGCGTGGCTGCCCACCTACCAGATGGTCAGACTTCTTCGTCAAGATCATGAACGATCGGTTTGAGGCCCCAGTCAAACTCCCCACCTGGCACTGTCCCCACTGCGCCTGACCAGCATGCGGCATGGCGCTTGGCGGCAGAAGCGAGAGCCCCTCAGGGCTCCCCCCCCACCCCACCCCCGCCTCACCTGGTCAGTGAGCGATAGCACAGCGGTAGGGCGTTTGCCTTGCACACAGCCAACATGGCCGACCCGAGTTCAATTCCTCCGCCCTTCTCGGAGAGCCCGGCAAGCTACTGAGAGTATTTCGCCCACACGGCAGAGCCTGGCAAGCTCCCCGTGATGTATTCGATATGCCAAACACAGTAACAACAAAGTCTCCAATGGAGACGTTACTGGGCCCGCTCGAGCAAATCGATGATCAACGGGAGGGCCTTTACTTACTTACTTTATTCATAGTAAGCAATACAAACAAAATTATTTAGTATCTACTTTTGTGGCAGTCTGGAGTAGTGGAGGGAAAAATTCAAAATAATGGTGGTGGGTAGGTGTAATTGTGGTGGGATTGGCGTTGTAATATTGGATGTAAGAAATTATTGTGAACAACTTTATAAAAATAAAATTTAAAAAGGTCTGGGGGACAGGAGCAATAGCACAGCGGGTAGGGCATTTGCCTTGCATGCGGCCAGCCTGGGTTCGATTCCCAGCATCCCATATGGGACCCCAAGCGCTGCCAGGAGTGATTCCTGAGTGCAAAGCCAGGAGTAATCCCTGAGCATCACTGGATATGACCAAAAAAGCAATCAATCAATCAATCAATCAATAAATAAATAAAGGACTGGGCACTTCCACAACGAATAAGTCAGTGCCATCCACTACCAAATGCAACCCCAAACTATTTCTTCCATCTACAACTCTCCCATTTACCCTTGATTACCGCTATAGCTTTGTCAGAGACTAGAATGTTGTTTTTTTTTAAATGTTTTGTCTAGTTTTCTTCCTTTACTTATTCATATACCAAGTATGAACAAAACCATATACTAGTACTTTAAAAAATAACATGAAAATTCAACAAATTTAAATGTACATTGGGACAGTTGTACAATAAAATAAAAGATTATTTTGGAATGTATTAGAGCACAGGGTGCTTAGAAAAATACAGTGAGCTTGTCCCAAATAAATTGCTGTTCCTTCGACAGTTTACTTTGATTAGGTCAAGTAGGAATGCATTTCTATTTGCAGATTTTCTAAATCATTTAGTTCTTATTCCACTTAAAAATAACAAAATAATTCTGATATTTGTGCAACACTTAGCTCTCATACAAAAATAAATATGCAATGGGAAATGCCCCTGGGGTGGGGGTTTGCATTGCAACCTTTCCTGTTCCATATGGAGACTATAACTTCAGTGCTAAAAGTCTATTTTAGCAACTCTCTATTTTAGGGAGAATTCACTGGAGCACTGTTCCAGAATCTCTTTCAATAGAATTACTGAAAGCAAAATTATTTTTATGAGTGTGAATTTTAAATGTAAACACATACAGAAAATACCCTAGCTATGGATAAAGTTTCCTTTTCGAATGCCATTTTGACAAGATTGTTCATTTGAAAAGCATGTTTAGATTTTTTTAATGGAATTATTTTCATGGGTTTTCTTTCCTCCTTACTGCTTTGTTTGCCTAATTTCATGGCATGCACCCATCACTTCTCATCCAGGTAAACCTTTCTATTTCTCTGAGTTGCTGGAGGGAAGGATAGAAAGAATGGTTACACTTTGGTGGGCCTGGGAAGGAGAGGGACATTAATCAGAGCCCTTACCTTATTGGAGCCATCAGAAACTCTTCTCAGAGAACGTTGTGTACTTTTTCACCATAAAAAAACAATATCAAAATTCCCTGTGATTCAGGGACCTGCTCAGATTTCCTCCTTCATTTGTAGGGAGGTGAATTGCAAAGATGAGGTTTAATTTGGCATAGTAAATGAGCAGCCTTGACTTCTCGACTTTTTCCTTATCACCCAAGTTGTCTTCAAGGGACTGCCAGGGGTCAGATTAGATAATTTGTGGGGACTTCCAGGTCTACAATTGGTTTTGCTGGGGAGGGGAGTAGGGGGAAGTTGTGGCGGCCAGTGGTTCAGGGATTAAAAGGGGTTGATGTCTGGCTCATGTCCTAATCCTGCCATTATCTCTCTGGCCCCACTCACTATTTCAATGCTACATGAGTACATTAATGATACTGGATAAGAAAAAGGTTCTGTAATTAATGATTTATAATTGGTTTTCAATTCTTTAGAATATTGACAGTCTTCCTCCTACTTTTCTGTATGTATAAGACTCACCGGTCTCATATTACCAAGGAGTCAGGACATCCTACCACCAAAATGTACTCTCTACTCCTCAGAACTCTCCTGTGCTCTGGTAATCACCATAGTTTCCCCTTTGTATACTCCGGAGTTTAATTTATTTTTCCCAGTTTCCCTCCTTTCGCTATTTGTATTCTTCATATAAGTAACATAATTGAAATGAATAGGAGGGGGAGAGAGAAAATAACTATATTATTATTTTTGTCTGGTTGTTGTTATATTTTTATGGGCTTAATCAGAAGAGATTGATATTTGTGACTTAAATTGCTGCTTCCCTAACACTGTTGCCTACCTGTCCAACAGATTGAGACCATTTTATATTCCACATCTGAATGGAGAAGAGCCCTCGGTTGCACTATTTGCTATTTCTCCAATTTGCCAAATCATCTCCACAAAGTATTGACATAAAATCTGCAGCAACTGACTTTAGATATCATTTTCCTTTTGAAGGGCAGTTATTAAAATAAACTTCCAGGATGTCTCAGTCTCTTTTTTTCTTCTTTTTTGTATAAAGCAATGTCATCACTTCCCCCCAACCCCCAGTATTATATTTCTCTTCAATAATTGATATGTTACATTAAAAAAAACACAAAATGCTCTTAATTATGCAATAATGATCAAGGAAAAGAGTGTTTCCTGGGAACTAATGGTAGCCCAAGAGGACAAGATGTCTTGAGGTCCAGCTGGTTAAAAAGCCACAGGAAATGCAGCAGGCCAAGATTTCTTTTATTTCTCTTAGATGAAAATCAACCCCAAAAAGGTAAAATATATTTTTCACTAATGGACAAAATTGCCTTGTTTGAGATGCAGAAGTCATTTCAATGGAAAGGATGTGTTCTCTAATATCTAAATTATTTTTCATGTGTGTCTGTTTATTTCTCTTTAAAACTTCAGAGGGAAAATAATATTCTAATTTTTGCTTTTGAATTTCAATGCAACTAAATATTATGTGACATCTGAGGGTTTCTCTAGTGTTATACTCACTGTGGAACAATATGCTCAACATCTGCTCTGTTCATTCTAGAATTATGCTTTATGCACTCAATGTTAAAAAAAATGGTGACCTTTGAAAACATTTTTTTAATAGTTGTCTAATACCAATTGGAAAATACAGAACTCACATCCATTTGTTTTCAGAACTTCTTTAAATTAAAATTAAAATATTTAACAGATATGATGACTTTTAATCTCAGGTAAACATACATGCTTAGAAGTGAACCAGCTGATGTTTTTAATCACAATATATTCATCCCTGCCAAGACAGAGGACAGGTTTTACTCTAGCTTTCTGATTTGTAGATCAAAAAAAAAAAAAAAAGTAAAGCTGAATTCTCTCTACATAATAATCCTACAAAGTTTTGTGACATTTACTTTATCAAAATTATGAATACAAATAACATATTTAATATTTTTTCTATTTTGAGGTGACATGTTGAAAGACATAGAAGCCAACTAATACAACTCTTTGTGGCTGAAGGCAGAAGTATAAAAGAATAAAATTAATGAGGTAATATTGGATAGTAAGCCAAACAATAAAATAAATACCCCTGAGTTAATATTCATAATAAATAATAGAATACATTTTAAAAGGAGATAATATTTCTCCTATAGGAATTCCAAATAATTGACGTACATACCAAACTCTCAAGGGTTAACCTAGTTCCTTATCTTCACTGTCTACAGAAATTGATTTCTAAAGAGAATATTAGAGAAAAGGGGGTTTTAAAAACAAATAGGAATGATCATGATCATCAAAGCAAACCTTTACAAGCTTATCAGCATTATTTAGAATTTAATTGTAGTGAAAACAAAACAAATCTGAAAATAAAGTTTAACAAAATTTTGTGAAACTCTGTAATACATCTGTTTTACTTCATGATGAAGTTCAAAAGCCATCACTATTGAGGAAACATTATTTCTTTAAATCTAACTGAGCACTCAGTAAGCAAGTACACACACACGCACGCACGCACGCACGCACGCACGCACGCACGCACGCACGCACGAATCTGCCTTAAGGTGCAGAATCAAACTGAAGACTTAAATGGAAAAGGCATTACCAGGGTCCAGATAGGGGAGCAATCTCCAAGCCTAATTGCAGGGTGTTCTTGAAGATGGGAGCTTGGTCTCCCCTTTCCTGGATCGAGGTCCAGGAGTACATGGACCACACCCGGACACCCGCCCTAAGCTCGCTGTGTCTGTATCCAAAGACTGTCGTTGTAGAGATTTATTTTAAGGGATTTTATTAAGCTTGTGCCGAAGATTATTAACAGAATTTCCTAATCTTGTTGACTGCTTAGGGAAAGTAGTTTTTTGACATAAAAAGCTTACATGTCCAGATTCCTTATGATCAGGAGATAATACGATGGAAAGGGCACTTTTCTGTAAGCGGCTGAGCAGGGTTCCATCTCTGGCACCCCATACGTCGTCAGAGCTCTCCAGGACCAATTTCTGAACCCAAACCCAGGGGTCAACCCTAAACCTCACAGGGTGTGGTCCAAAACCATACCAAAAAAAAAAAAGATTCTTGCATTGTAACCATATTCATTCAAGGTTCTCCAAAATATTGATGAAAATATGCCTTTATCAAAAATGGATTATTCTTGTGTTCTTTACTTTTAAATGTTAAATAATTTGCAAATTATTATTACTTTAATATTTCTCTCAACACTTAGTTTTCAATTTTTGGTATATTTCACGAATATATAAATATGAGTACCATTGAATGTATGTGAAATTTCTAAAATATACCAACAACTGTCATGTGCAGAGAGTTGGACATATATTTGTATTTGTGTAGTTCTCTTTTGTTTCCGGTATTTGGCTCACATCCTTGATGCTCAGGGGTCACTGCTGGCCATGTTGGTGAGTCCAGGGGCCATTTGACGATGAGGCCATTTGATGAATAAAGTGAAAATCCATTCTTTATTTTAAGAATGGATAAAGGCAAGTATGTGAATATTATAATAGATATATTATATGAAATATGAAGTAATTTTTGTAGTTCAAGTAGAAACTGGGGCTTCTGTATGCATGCAGCTATAGCTCTGAAATCAACGAAATATATATATTTTTTAAACATTTGTTTCTCATTATTTTGAATGAGAAACAAATGGTTAAAAAACACAACCTTAGTCCCACATACCACAAGATGGATAGATTGATATATGTATATACTCAATCATATATATCAAATATGATTGATATATGATGATATATGTATGAGACTTTTAAAATATTTTGTTGAGGGTCAGAGAGATAGCACAGCGGGTTGGGCGTTTGCCTTGCACGCTGCCAACCTGGGTTTGATCTCCAGCATCCCATATGGTCCCCCAAGCACCGCCAGGAATAATTCCTGAGTTCAGAGCCAGGAATAACCCCTGAGCATCGCTGGGTGTGACCCAACTAGCAAAAAAAAAAAGAATATTTTGGTGAGAAAAATCTAACTTGTTCTGACTTCATATCATTCTAGGGCATAATAATACTCCTTAAATATCTATATTTATAGATAGATATGTTTGTGTCTATGTGTGTGAGTTAATATGTATTAAATATATATATAGATATATATTTCCACAGATTTAGTTTATTTTCCAATTATCATAGTTGTAAACATCTTATTTAAATAATTTTTGTTTTGTGATCACACACAATGGTACTCAGTACTTACTTCTGGTTTTACACTCAAAGTACTTGGGTCATCATACGGGGTGTCAGGGATTGACCCAGGTCTTCCTAATGGAAGGCAAATGCTCTACGTGTTGCACTATCTGTCCAGCACCATTCAACCTTTTTTATAAATAGAAAATGTAAAATAGTAAACTATTCTAAATTCTAGTGTCATGTCAGGCTAATCACCTTATTTGCTTTTCTTTTTATTGAAGAAATGTACTGTTTCACCTTATTATTTCTGTGTTCTTTCCTTTTCTATCATCCATTCAAATTTAGCCAAAGATGTATTTTTAACAGCTTGTACTGTATGGTTATTTTCCTAAAATATTGGAGCTGCAACTAGCAGACTGGCATGTTAGTTAAACTAATTAGGAAAATGCCATCTTTACTTTAGTAAACACATTTATGGATTTTCTGTCTTGATGAAGGGCAAAGATGGTCGGAAATGATGAGGCCATTTGATGGCTTCAAAGACTCTTCATTCTATGAACGGATAAAGGCAAGTATGTGAATATTATAATAGAGGTAGTATATGAAATATGAAGTCATTTTTGTAGTTCAAAGTGAAAGCAATCAATTCTGGCTCAGTTCCTCTATGGGGACTTTGTGAGAGTTGTTGGCATTTGAACAAAGTCTTAAAAAGATAGTCTGAACTTTAGCAGTTGAAGGAGCCACTTAAGTGGTCAGAACCAGTGGATGCAGAAACATAGGTTCCCTGAAAGAAGCATCATGCACAAAGATTTATATTCTTCAAAAGAGCAATATTCTGTTTCAATAAATATCACAAATTTTTAAAGTGCACATTATCTTTTGTGGTGTCCTAAATAGAATAGGGCATGAGTGCGGGGTCTGACTCACCCAGATCCTGGGCCCCTGGCAAAGGAAGGTCAGAGGAAAACAATCTGCAGAAACGACCTCATCAAACAGCTTGGACTTCTGAAAGAATGTCAGCCAAATACAATTTCATTTGCATCTATATGCTTCCTCTGAAAAATTGACCAACTGGTAAACTTTAAATCTTGAAAAGAATTCAGCTTCATTTTAGCTACTTAGAAATGTTTAGACATCAGATTGATCAGTTTATACCCCAAATCTCTCTCTTTAATTATATATTTACATATACACATATATATTTATATGTGCTCTCTTTATATATATATATGCATATGTGTATGTGTGTGTTTGTTACCATATTGTATGTAAATGTGTTTCCAGTTATTTGACTGCAGAAGTCAAGGGTGTTCTCTATCAAATCAATTGTCCCTTCTCTGGAGAGTTGTGAAACCACTATTATAAAAATCAGGATCCATGTAACTACCATACATGCTGAATTCCTGCTGGTGCCTTAGAGTCTCTAACCTTCTAGAGAAGACTTGAACTGTAAGAGCAAAAATGCTTTCATTTTCTAAATAGTTACTAGGTGGGAGATTTTCCAGATCCCACCTCATGCTTACCTAGACAGGATGTGTCTGAAACATCCTACTTGGTCCGTGCCTAGCCGGCCCACACCTCATTATCTGACGAAGGCTTTTGGGCAGCAAATCATTTCATTCTTCATTAGCAACACCAATTCTTATTGAATGAGTAAATGACTCAATGAACACTCTGCAATACATTATTCAATGTTCCTTTAACACTAAACTTGACAGCATTTATTCTGTAAAGAGCTTCAGACACTAAAAGTTACTTTTTGATTTCTGATTTTATTTTTTTCCAGAATAACTCAAGGCTGTATCAGGAATGTCACAGCTCTCTCTTCTAGTGCAAAACATTGTTAGAGGTGAGACATGCCTGAGGGTATGGAATGGAGGGATAGGAACAGTGAACCGGTGATTACACAGTGGAAAGTAATATAATGCCAAATCCCTAAAAACATTTTTCAGTTTTTTAGACTGTTAAACAATTTTATGTGTCTCTTAGGAGCTGCTCCTTCAAACATAAATGATAAAGATGGTCTTATTCTATTATTGTTCAAAGGAAAATTAGTCTTTTGGGTGTCTGTGATGAAAACCCCCTATTCTCATTGTTCTATCTGTAAGTAAGCTAATGTAGTCATATTGATGGTACATGATAGTTATATAGCTACTATAATCAATAGTGTTTGCTTTAGGATACTTAAATGTGACTATTGATGTCTATCTTCTTGGTAATAGATAGTTACATACAACTTGTATCATCTACATTATTGGTAATAAGAGAGTTACATGTAGACTTTGTTAGTGGTAGTAGGAAAACTATATATAAATCTTATATTTGCTACATCATAGTTGCCTATATTGTTGGTATTAGAATACTTACATATAACTAACACATTCTATATTGTTGGACTGGAGTGATAGCACAGCAGGTAGCTTGTTCACCTTGCACACAGCCAACATGGCCGACCCAAGTTCGATTCCTCTGCCCCTCTCGAAGAGCCCGGCAAGCTACCGAGAGTATCTTGCCCACATGGCAAAGTTTGGCAAGCTTCCTGTGACGTATTCAATATGCTAAACACAGTAACAACAAAGTCTCACAATGGAGACGTTACTGGGCCTGCTCAAGAAAATTGATGAACAACAGGAGGACAGTGACAGTGATTCTATATTGTTAGTAAATAAGTCATATATGTATATCTAGACATACATTTATATATTATAAATATAGTTTATGTTTTCTATAAAAACTTGTATACTTGTTCTTCTAGCAGAAATTTTAGATTCTTCATATGAGTCAATTTTCCTTACTTAAATTTGTGCAACCAAGTGGTAGACAAGTATGACTTGTGACTTACATACATATAATTTATTATAGAAAAAGTGATAATTACAACTTTCTCGATGGAACACAGACTGTGTTCTGAAGTGACAATATTTCCCCCCACAGCATTGGCTGTCTGTGTCTTTATCATGTGTCGGATACTCCAAAATTCCTGTCGTGAGTATAAAAGCCTGACATAGCATGTTTTACCACAAAGAAGTTAGCTAGATCAATAGTCAGAGGCTTAGCCAAACATATGTAAAACATTTCTAAGGAAATGAGAAAAAATATTAAAGTATTGAATTGAGTCAAACAAAACAAAAAGTGATTTCCCTCTTAAAAGAATGTGTTCAGAGACAGTAATTGTGGAAGACAGCCCAGCTAGGGGAATTTAAACGCTATGTCGTGGTAGAGTCTATGGTCCCAGAGCCTTATGTCCTTTCTGAAGGTCAACCAAGAACCTGCAGCTTCTTGATCTAAAACAAGACAGAGTTCCATGTGTTTGCTTATTTGGTGCTTGGGCCACAATTGGAGATGTGTGGGGTTTCCTCTTGGCTCTTCACTCTGGAACCACTCCTGGGGGGTTCTCAGGAGAACACATGGGATGCAGGGATCCAACCCAAGTTGGCCACATACAAGGTCAAGCGCCCTAACTGCTGTGCTATCTCTCCAGCCCCTCTCTTCCAGTTCTTATGTTTGTTTATTCCCTGCACTTGGTTATGTTAATCAGAATCATCCTATGATAGACTCCAAAGCAGGAATTTGTCCTAATGTGCCATAAGCTCAACTCAGTTTTCCTTCAGTGAATGACTATGTGGTACTTATGCCAAGATGTAAATAACAAAAGTGGAGTCATGAGTGTTGATGGAAAATAAGGAATAAATAAACATCTTAGAACTGGTAAATATATAACCTTAAACATTTTATGTTACTTTTATTAGAATTCTCCCTTTCCTACAGACTTATAAGGTCTTGACACTAGTAGAAAATTAAGTATAGGGACTTCTTCTCTACCTGAGTTCATTGCTTAGTCGCCATGGTACAAAGCCATGATTCTAAGGCTAAATCTCCAAAAGGATGTTGCTTTGTCCTTTGACAGGTCAAAATCACAGTGTCTTTTTGTAGTTGTGGACTTGTGAACAAGTGTATTGTCTAGAAGTATTTATTTCTGTATTTTTCAATCCCAGTTTTACGGTACATGTATTTCTCGACACTGTTTGTGGTTTTCCTATGATCATGCCCTAAAACATGTGTGCACATGTTTTCAAACAGTAGCAAAAATATGAGCATCAATAGAGATATTTTCAATAACACAACTCACTAACAAATCTCTTTCCAACTATGTTTATGATTAATATCCATAAATCCTCAGGGTTAATTTATTTAATTTTCTGTAAGACTGATTTGAGCCACAGAGTAAAAATATTATAATATTACTAACATAAACTTCTCAAAAGATTTCAGGTTTTGATCTCAAGTACTTACAAATAGCCCTATTTGAAACAGAAATATAAAAGAGGGAATTGCATAAAAATAAAATTATTTTAACCCAGAAAAGAATTTCTCATTGACATTCTGACTTGAAGCAGGATCCTGTATGATAGATGAATATCCCCATATCAAAGATGATGAAACCTTCCCTAAGAGATGTGAGTTGTTGCAGATCTCATACAGTGTGGGAGCAGAGCGTACCCTACTCCATCATTTTATTTGAAAGTCAGAGTATCTGCCATCAAAGCAAAATTTCTTCCCTCTTTATGTGCTAACTCCTTCGGCTAGACTCATTTAACCTTCTACATGTTTTGCCCAGATACTAGTTTGACTTAAAATCACAAAATTTCAGTGCAGAGAAGGACCTTCTCATGATATTTTCATAATTAGCTGCTGACACCTATTCTTCTATTTTTGAGTTCTCTTTTCTGTGAAAAAAAAATCTATAAAAATCAATAGAACCATCAGCTCACTTTCAGTTTGAACTTTTGTAAACCCTTAACCTCTAGCTTTATATGTGACCTGTTGACTTTCCAATTTTGGCTTAGAAGGAAGCTGGACTAAAAGTAAGTTAAAACTCATGGGCAAGAGGGAGAACCTCCTCACCGGGAACTGTTGATCAGACATCAAGAGACTGTGCAAAGAGATCAAGTCTTTCAGAATTATTCGAATCAGGAAGCATATTTCCTACTAAGGCCATTTTCCATTCTGCCCCTACTATTCAGTTAACTGGCCTCCAGGACATCATAATTTAATTTCTGTATATACACTTAATATGTTTCTGAGATTGTTTTGTCATTTGCTCAACTCTAGATATGAGAATAAACTCCCCCAACACAATTGGAGTTTCTGTCCTTTTCCCGTTTTCAAAAATACCTTCTACGGAATGTAAAGTGGTTTCTTTTTGCTCGTCTGGGAGAATGCCACATAATGTTCTATGACTCTGATCAGCATTTTTATTTTGACTGTGAATTTCTCATTTCAAGCTTTCTATTTTTATTTGTTCCCATTTAATATTTTATGTGTTTCCAAAAGAGTGGGAAAAAATCACTTAGCTCCTGTCTTTTATCATTTTTCAAATGTCATTGTTTTGGTTATTCCATCACTCTATGTTTTATTAATTTGTGGTTGATTTTGAGCTACATCGAAAAGGACTCATTCAATTAAAAGCAAAAATGCTAGCAATCTCTTTGGCAGGTTGTTGTCTACAATCTGCTGTACACAGTCCTGCCTCTATCTTTTGGAGGCTGAGATGGAGCTGACACAGGAGCATGTGTGATTTGGAGCAGATTTATTGAGGTCCTACTTTGTGTCAGCACTGAGCAAGCTGCAGTGTGCTTTCCTACAGCGATTCTCCAATCCAATCTTACATCTTACATGAGCCCACAAGTGAGGTATGGGGGATTTGAGCCACATAAATGGACCCTAAATCACCTGTGTAGACATGAACCTTATCTTTCCCCTTATTTCCACAGTGAGCACTGTGTCTAGGTCAGAGGAGCACTGCTTCATATTTCCAGGCCACCTTCTACCTCAATTCATGTGTCATTGGGGTAGATAGATGACAGGTCTGGCTACCACATGATCTGAGATGGGTTCCAGTTAGGGCCTGGGGGTGCTGAGTCTCTCTCACTATCTAGGAATGAGTTCTTTAAGGGGTGAGTTGGGGACAGGTCCCTGAACCCTATTGCTGTTAGAACAAAGGTTCGTGCTCTGTGCTCAGGAATTACCCTACCCATGATCAAGAGACTATCTGTGAGCCTGCAAATAGAACTGGGATCTATTGCATGCAAGCACTGGTAGGACCTCCCAGAGAATCTCCCCAGCTCCAGAACTGAGATCTTCACCTGCACAAATGACAATAACTCATCTTCTGAGAAACACTGAAAAAAATCATTTTTTTTCTCTAGGATACCTCAAAAACAATGAACTCACATAAGCAGAAGATTATGGTTAAGTGACTTCATTACCTTAAATGAGCATGACTTTTTAATGTTCAAAGGTATTTGAAGGATCACTGTTTTATTTCTGACACTATATAATAAATATACCAGATATAAATCATTCTCTCTAAACCTTATCTATCTTTATTGAAAAATAAAAATATTTGTTTAGTATTTCCATGAAGTCACGGTCACGGTCCTCCCATTGTTCATCGATTTGCTTGAGTGGGCCCAGTAATGTCTCCATCATGAGACTTGTTGTTACCGTGTTTGGCATATCGAGTACGTCAAGGGTAGCTTGCCAAGCTCTACTGTGCAGGCAAGATACTCTCGGTAGCTTGCCGGGCTCTCCGAGAGGGGCAGAGGAATCGAACTCGAGTCGGTCATGTTGGCTGCGTGCAAGGCAAACACTCTACTGCTGTGCTCTCGCTCCAGCCCCTTCAATAAAGTAATAAGTGAATTTATATAAATAATCTTTATCTATTGATTTGCTAAACAGGCACCAGTAACATCTCCATTGTAAGACTGTTTTTGGCATATTGAATACGCCCCGGGGAGCTTGTCAGGGTCTGCCGTGCGGGCGGGATACTCTCAGTAGATTGCTGGGCTCTCTGAGCAGGACAGAGGAATCAAACCTGGGTTGGTCACGTGCAAGGCAAACATCCTATCCTCTGTGCTATCACTCCAGCACTCAGCAAATCAATGAACGGGAGGGACAGTGCTACAGTGTAGTGCTAATCTTTATCTACGTATAAACTCTATTAGTTCTAGGAGACTTAATATAATGAAACTTAATGACAATATATAGTTTTAAACTAATAGACATTTCATGATGAAAATATAAATAATTCATTCAAATTTTGTACTTAGTCAAAAAAAGGGCTATAAAGAGTTATGTATCTTTAGCTTCAATATCATAGAGGGTTTTGCTGAACTTTTCTTCAAGTACCTTTTAGATTCTGGTCTGGTCTTGAGATCTTTAACCCAGTTTGATCTGACAAAACTTTGTAAGTCTGTAACTGAATTTCACAGTAATTCATTAAAAAAAAAAAATAAAAAAGATTTATGCATCTAACATTTTTGCTTGTGATATTTGTTTTGATTAATTTTTAGCTTTCAAGAAAACTAATCCTAGTCCAGTGATCATTAGAATCACTGAAGTCTAATAATAATAATATATATATATATATACATACATATATTTTTTTTTCCAGTAGACCATCCCTGAGCTTTGGACTCAGTAAATCTAAGCTGGCATCAAGAAAGTGTGCTTTAATCATTTCCCATATAGCATGAGTTTTACCCCAAAGTTGATCAAAACTGAGCACAATTTCCTGCTGCACTAGAGCTAAGAGCTGCCACACCAGCCAGTGTGGGAAGAGGCAGCCCGACTATTGCTTCCCTTCTCCATAACTCATCTGGCTCTTGTTCAACTCTGGACTAATTCTAGGTCTTTTTGAAGGTCAGTGTCCTCTGTGCTCTGAGCATACTTTTTGCGTTGAGACTTTTGTCTTAAACTACAGCCTGGTAACTCAATCCTACTTTATTACTTATCTGGTTAGTGACCATCTGAGGCATCAAATCCAAGTTCAAATGAAATTTATTCTAAGGGGATTTTTTTTACTAGTTGTTAAATGTCTAAGTGATGACATGTGGAGGTCTCTCAAAGTCAGATCCCAGATCATTGTTTCACCCAGTGAAATGCTCTGTGAACCTCCTGCCAATCCTGCAATGGCACCTATCCGCCTGACACCAGACTTGGTTTGAATTATGGGTCCCAAACTCTTTCAGCTGCCCACTTAACACTTTTTAGCTTCATGCACATTTCAAGTCATAAAGAATTTATGTTGCTAATTCTTTAACTTGGATCTTAATAATTTCCCAAGAAACAAAAGCAAAAAAAGAGATAATAACACTTCCGAAGATCATCTTATTATACACAATTTAACTGCAAGTAACTCGAAGATAAGGAAGAGTCATTACAAAGAACTATTTTAAGCTTTATTTTTTTCCTTATGTTTTTCCTGTGTTATGATAGACATCTTCAGATAATTCCACTTCACTCTTCAGATAAATCAATCTTTAGATATATCAATTTAAACTATGTTAATTGCATCTGATGGTAATCGTGCCTTTGTATGTACACATGGTATATGTGTGTGGTAGAAGCTATGTGTATACCTAATTTACCTGATTTCAACATCCTTCCATATAGAGCAATTCCTCTTCAGGGACTACAAATTTTATTGGAAATTTAAGTCAGTTTTCTATTCAAAGAGTAGAAAGGTAGAGCTGGTTAATAAATGTAGAACTGATTGATATTCTCTCATTAGTAGTAAACCCTCTAACATTTCCCAAATGAGGAAAGGACTGGCAGTCATTGCTTTTGTGAAGGGTCTCAGAGTGATATATGGGTGTTAAATAAAGGCTTATCAGGTTAGTCTGCATCAGAGTTCTGATAAAACTTCCTCAGGAAGGCTCCAAATGGAACAAGGGTCTATTCAGAAACTGTTGGTTTGTAGATATGCATTTACAATGGAACTCATCTACAAGACAAGGCAGCTTAAGTATGGAATTTTCACTCCCAGACAGGGAATTCTAAGGCAGGAACCAAACCCTCTTTTGGCTCTTGAAACATGGCTGGAGTCCAGTTTGTTTTTCTGTCTAATGGAGGTTTTTCTGAGGCATGTGAAGTTGGAAAGACAAGAACGGAAGAGCATGTGAGCTGCAGCATGAGGCATGTGTCAGATTAACCAAAGGAGGTTGGACACTCTTTCAAGACTCCAAGTCTTTACACATTGAGTTCAGTGTCCTGTGAACATTTGAATCCTAATGTGACTCTGAGTGCCTGAGCCATGGACACAGAGCTGATCTCTTTCTATGTGTCTCCCACAGAGGAGATCTAAACCTACCCTTCGTGATCATGGTAGATGGTAGATGGTGATGATATCCTTTGCAATTCTGTTGTATTTTTTCCTTATCTTTAATTTCAATTTATATTGCACATCATTAGCTGATGGGAGGGCTCTTTCAAAGTATCTCAGTCACTCCAGAAGTACATATGGAAGTGCCTTACTTTGGTGAAAATTACCCAGAAGAATGGAAGCTCTTTAGTGAATTGAGTCTGTCTCATTAATTCCATGAAAGCCAGTGCTTAAGTGATCTCTGCTGTGATTAGGCCAGCCACCAGGAAGTGCTCTTTGTTATCTAATCTAAGTCTCTCTACCTACTATTCCCCCTGTTTTGTTTTTGATAGATAAAATGAGCTTTTTTCCACAGTGCTAATGGAGGGCCATTATGTTGTGAGAAAACATTGAAAACAAATAAGAACAGAAGACTAATGCTTTCAAGTATATTTATCTGTTACACACAGATAAGGATGTGCAATATAAAGGGGATTGTATGGTGTATCAGAGACAGTAAATTATACGTTTTGAAATTTGTGCCTGAGATACAAATTAAAGTCTGACTAGTCCCAAAGTCCCTGTAAAGTTTATCGGAATTATATCAATCTTCCAAAGCAAGAAAAGATGAAAATCAGATTACATCAAACCCAAAAAGACAATACTGTTTTCTTTTTCCCCTGTAATACTCTGGGAGAATATTTTTAAAAGATTTTATGAATACATTCATCATGTTTGTAATGCAAAAGTTGTCTCAAAACTCATGGGACTAGATGTTTAAAAAAGGGGATATGTTCCACAAATTAACTATGTCATTGTGGTTTGTCTGTGAATAAGCACACCAATTAAACGTCTCTCTTAGTTTTATTTATAGAGCATTGCATTTGTCACAAAAGTTTTATTAAAAGACAAAAGTTAACAGCAATGATTTACATAAAGAAATTCATCTTTAACCATGAAAAAAGATTAATTTTCCAGTTGAAATATCCACTACAGCTACTTGCGGTGGGAAGACAGGAAATATATATATGTGTATATAATTATATAATATATAAATATATTATACATATATATACAAAATAGGAGTATAATAGTGTTTTGATCAGTGGTATGTATGCACAAAAATTGAAGCACATGCCCACCACAAAAGTGTGCATGACACTCTCCGCCTCCTATGTCACCTCCAGTCCAACTTTTCACCCCTCCCTTCGGCCCCCACTATTTGATTGACAGTTATACTTTTAGTGAAGACTGTTACTTCCCTCAGCACCTTCATGTGCTCCAGACCCACCACATGTCTGTCTCTGCTCCTGCAGTCCCACTGCTCACTCCCTCATGGATTTATCCCCGAACCAGCCTCTCCAGTCTGTATTCTACACTCTGAGGTCTATTATCTATTGATATTATCTGTACCCATGACTTGTTTCTTTATACACCATAGATGAATGAGATCATCCTGATTTATCTTTTTGTCTCTGACTTATTTCTTTCAGCATCAACTGCCTAACTTTATTGTTTCTAGTGGCTGAATATACACCACAATTACCTTGAAATGATAAGAATTCTTTTTGTTGTTTTTAAAACTACTCTAGAAAAGTAATCACAGTGCCTAAAAGTGACATTGACACACGTTATTCTCACACTTGCAAGATGGTTCATTTATGAGTTTCAGTTAATGGAAGGTGATGCCTGGGTTCTTCTCTAGGGCACAGGATGGTCTATATAAAGGTTTGTTCTGAACCAAGTGCTCTGTCTCACAGACCACAGACACTAGACCCTTGTGGGAATATTGCTTTGTTCTTTGCTTAGAGTGAAAATACTTCAATTTTGTGCAAAGTTAAATTCTTCTGAGTTCTTCAACTTCTTAAAAGTCTAAACAATTCTTACAATCACAAATATATTGTATTTCATAATAATTAGTATGGATTTGATCTGTGAGGAGTTGTGTACACTGCTGACAAGATAAATGAAGCCATTTTAAGCAGGACTTGGGTACTATGTCATTAATTAGCTGTGTTTGCTAAGCTAAGGTTGGAATCAGTGCCATTAGAAAGTGAAATTATTTTACTATACTGTGCCCATGTCAATGGACAGAGAATGTGTCAGGTGCTGGTTAAGAAACTTTGGTACATCTATACAATGGAGTACAATGGAGTACTATGTAGCTGTTAGAAAGGATGAAGTCATGAAATTTACATACAAGTGATACTACATGGAATGTATCATGCTAAGTGAAATGAGTCAGAAAGAGAGGGACAGACATAGAAAGATTGTATTGATCTGGGGAACATAAAGTAACAAAATAGGATACTAACACACAAAAATAGCCCAGATAAGTACCAGGAGGTTTACTCCATGGCTTGAAGGCCACACACACTAGGGGAAAAGGCAGGTCAGATAGAAAAGGAAGCATGAAATAGAGTGCTGGGAAGATCCGCCCAGGATGGGAGATGCATGCTGAAAGTAGACTATCACTATTGCAAGTACTTCTGTACTGTGTTAAACAGAACTGATCATGTCCTGTCTTGTCCCTGATCTTAGAGGGAAGGCCCTTAGTTTTTCCCCATTGAGGATAATGCTTGCCATGGGTTTGTCATAGATAACTATGACTATCTTGAGGATAAGTTCCTTCAAAACCCATTTTGGTGAGAGTTTTCTTCATAATTGGGTGCTGGATCTTGTCAAAAGCTTTCTCTGTGTCTACTGATATGATCATATCGTTTTTATCTTTACTTTTGTTGATATGATGGAATATGCTGATTGATTTCTGAATGTTAAACCATCCTCGCATCCCCGGGATGAATCCCACTTAGCCGTGGTGTGTGATCTTTTTGATGTATTGTTGGATTCTATTTGCTAATAATATGTTTAGGATCTTCATATCCTTGTTTATCAAGGATATTGGCCTATAGTTTTCTTTGTTGGTGGTATCTTTGTTTGCATTAGGTATTAGGGAGATATGTGGCTCATAGAAGCTGTTTGGGAGGTTTTGTGTTTTATCAATTTCCTGGAAAAGCTTGAAAAGAACTGGCAAAAGGTCTTCTTTGAATGTTTGGAAGAATTCACTAGTGAACCCATCTGGGCCTGGGCTTTTGTTTTTGGGAAGACTTTTGACTACAGTTTCAATTTCCTTGATATGAATGGGTCTATTCAGGTATCCCCAGTCTTCATGGTTCTGTCTTGGGAGACAAGAGGATTCCAGGAATTTATCCATTTCTTCTAAGTTCTCTTGTTTTGTGCATATAGACTCTCAAAGAAGTCTCTGATGATCTTTTGGATTTCACTGGTTTCTGTTGTAGTGTCCCCTTTTTCATTTCTCATTCAGTTTATTAGGATTCTCTGTCTTTCTTTCTTTGTGAGTCTTGCTAGTAGTTTATCAATCTTATTTATTTTTTCAAAGAACCAGCTCTTGGTTTCATTGACATTTCAGATTGTTTCTTTGGTTTCCATGTCATTAATTCCTGCTCTAAGTTTTATTATTTCTTTCCTTCACCCAATTTTGGGTTCCTTTTATTGGTCTTTTTCTAAAATCTTGAGCTGTGTGGTTAGGTTATCTATGTAGGCCCTTTCTTCTATCCTTAGGAATGCTTGCAATGCTATAAATTTTCCTCTTAGCAGGGCTTTAGCTGCATCCCATAGATTCTGGTAGCTCTTATCTTCATTCTCCTTTGTTTGTTTGGTATCTTTTGATTTCGTCTTTGACTTCCTTCCTACCTACTTGTTGTTCAACATTGAGATGTTTAATTTCCATGTGTTTGGTTTGTTTCTCCATGCCTGTGTGTGATTCCCTTCTATCTTCAGCGCATTGTGGTCTGAAATGATTGTTGATACTACTTTTATCTTCCTGATTCAATTGAGGTATGTTTTGTGGCCTAGAACGTGACCTATTTTAGAATATGTTGCATGTGCACTCACAATAATGTGTATTCTTTCTCTTTGAGGTGTAAAGCCCTGTATAGGTCTATTAGCCCTCTCTCTTTGAGTTCTTCCTTCAAAGCCAATGTTTTCTTGTTGAGTTTGTTCTTGTTGATCTATCCAGAGGTGATAAGGTGATATTGCAGTCTCCAACTACTATTGTGTTGAGAGCAATGTCCTCCTTAAAATCTGTTAGCAGTTGTTTTAAGTACTTACCTGGTCCCTTATTAGTTGCATATATATTTTAGAGTGTGATTTCTTCCTGTTGTACGTATTCCTTGATAAATAGAAAATGGCCTTGGCTGTCCCTTCTAATCTTTTTCAACCTTAAATTTATGTTGGCAGATACTAGTCTGTTCATCCCAGCTTTTTTGAGGGAGCTGTTTGCTTTGCAGGATTGTTTTCCATCCATTAACTTTGAGTCTGTATTTTCTCTGATTGTTCAGATGAGTTTCTTATAGACAGCAGAATGTTGATTTCAGTTTCTGGAAGCATTTCGCCACTCAGTGTCTCTTGATTGGTGCATTTAGACCATTGACATTGAGAGAGATTATTGTCATGGTGTTTTATGCTATCTTTCTGTAGTGGTTGGCTGTGTTTATAAGTGTTTTCCTTCTTAGCTTACAGGAACCCCTTTAATCCTTCTTTTAGATTTTGTTTTGAGTCTATGAAGTTCCTGAGCTATTGTTTATCTGCAAAATGATGTATCGTTCCATCGAGTTTGAGTGAGAGTTTAGCTGGATAAAGTATTCTTGGTGAGGCATTCCCTTCATTGAGTTTTTTCACTATATCCCATCATTGTCTTCGGAATTTAAAGGTTTCCTCTGATAAGTCTGCTGTGAATCTAAGGGATTCTCCTTTGTATGTGATTTCCTTCTTTGACCTTGCTGCTTGTAGTATTGTGTCTCTATCTGCAGCATTCATCATTCCCACTACGATATGCCTTGAAGTGTTTTTATTGGGTCTCTTTTAGCTGGCTCCCTTCTATCTCCTTTGATCTGGATGTATGCATTCTTTAATTCTGGAAACTTTTTAGCAATGGTTTATTTGACTTTGGCTTTTTCATTGGTTTGCCTCCCTGTCCTTCTGGTACGCCAGTGATTCTAAGGTTGTTCCTCTTGCCATCATCATCTAGGTCTCTGATTCTCCTTAGAGCCATTTTGAGGTCTTTTCCCGTTGTTTGTTTTTCCCTATAGGATTTCTGTTGCTTATTTTCAAGCTCACTGATCATGTCTTCAGCTGTATTCATCCTACTGCTAAGGGCCCTTACTGAGTTTTTAATTTCGTCTACCATATCTTTTATTTGTGAAACTTCTTTTTGTAGCTTTTTAATTTCCACTCTCATTTCTTCCTGTATTTTCTCAACTATCTGCTCTATTGTTTCTTTCATTTCTTCCTTTAGTTTTCTGGGTATCTCCTCCATTGATTCTTTGAGTAGATCCTTGAACATCCTCTGCATTTTGCCTTGGAATTCTTTATCGGAGAGAGAATATTTGTGGATAACCCCGGTTGAGGATTCGGGACTCTTTTCTTTATATTCTCCTTATAGTGGAGATTTTCGGTGTTTCTTCATGTTGTTTTGGTTGTCTAGTGCTTAAACCCTGAAATTGACTAGTACTATTCCCATTTATTGGGAAAGGATTCTGGATAAGGTCGGTTGATGGTGGTCACCCTTCTCCCTTTCTAGAGTCTGACCATCCTCTCAGGCATTTTTCTTTGGCTTATGATGGGCATCTAGTGAAGCTTTGCAGGATGTGTTCTTTTAATATTGGGCTTGTACAGCTTCTTTGCATACTGTTCTTTTGTTAGAATTGGAGTAGGCCAGTGGATTAATGTTGTATTGAAGTTGAGGTGGCCAGAATTTTTTCCAACGATTTAGGTGATAAAAGCTAGGATGAAAATCCAGAGTGCTGAGCATGGGGAATATAATTGCGGCCGAGTGAGCAGAGGCCAGACCTGGAGAAGACCATGCCCCCAGCCAGTCCAGATGCTAGACAACAGATCTGTTTTGGAGGGGCGGCCACTAGCAACTAGTTGAGCTGATGCTCCTGAAGAAGTGGAGGCAGATCCCCCAGGCCAGAGTTGGCTGCCTGTTGAGGCTGGCTTTCAGGGTTCTAAGTTGGGGTGGGGTGTGGGCGCCCAGCTGGTACCTGTTTGGGAGGGGTGGTGACTAGTTGGGCTGTATCTCACTTCAGAAGTGGAACTCACTAGTAAAAAAATTTAAAAAAAGAAATAAATAAAAAGAAGAGATTAGATGTGTTTATAGGAATTCTGGATCAGGGAAATTTCTTTTGTCTTAAAAATATAGGTAAGAATTTATGATTGAAGGGTTAACTTTTATAGGGAAATTTGTAGGGTGGAGAAATGAACTGCAAGTAAAAGGTGGACATGAGCATCCATGTGGAGAAAGTTAGCTTATCTGTTGAAAATTGGAGAGATCTGAACGGAGTATTATTAAATATGATTATACACACACACACACACACACACACACATATATATAGTGCTAATAGTATTGGGTTTTATTCAAAAATGTTCATTTGCATTCAAGCTGGAAATCTGGAAAAAGCTTTCCTATTATAGACATTGAGAAAGTTGGTATTTGGTACATACTCATTTGGAACAGTTTGAGCAAAACTAAGCTAGTAACCACTTCTAGATACTACCTGATCCACAACATGTTTGACAGAATATTAAAAGAATCCAATGGCGAACTTTAACTGTTGGGTATGTGCCCCACCCGAAAGAAAACCCATAGAATGCCACCTCTTGAATGGCCAACACCTTGTAGAACAGACACTAGTTCTCTGTGTCACTACAGCAGAAGCTGATGTCTTGCCCTTCAGCTTTAGGTGGTTTCAAGTCAGGTAGAAGCTTCTGGTGCTTGTTTCCATAGAACTGTAAGGATCATGTGTAGGGATCTACATGGAAAGATACTTTAGGACACTCCTGCACAGTAGTATGCAGAGTGCATTCCTCATGGGAAAAGTTTCTCATTTAAAATTAACCTGGAGTAGTAGGTTTCTATGCAAGTTTGGCATTAAAATACTATCGCTCTAGTTTTACTGTGTGAATTAAGACATGAAGTAAAGAATAGAGATAGTTAAATCAATGACAGATTTGCTATGCATTTAGTTGAGTTTATATTGACCATCAAGAACACTTTTGGAAGTTCTAAGATAACAGGTAGTTAATTTTAAGAGTAAATTAATCATATTGTGTTTCAAATGAGAAATACTAAATTTTTCCAAATACGTATCTGTAACTTCCTCCAAATCTGGGAATGTATTGGGTAACTCTGAATAAATTTAAATGATAGAGGTAAAGACATTGTTCTGCTTTATGCTTGAATGATTTTTGAGTATACAGATTTCTTGTTTGGCACATTGTGAGAAGTTTTTAAAAACATGATATATGTTCTCAATAACCTATAGTGAACATCAAGATGGTACAGTCAAGTTGTTATAATCTATTCAATATGGCCTGGTCAAATGTTTTCTTTTCCATAAGATAAATTGAAATAGTCATGCCAACTTTTTAAAACTGAAAATAAATATGCCTTTCTATAAAAGAGTGTGAGAGTTTATAAATTTAACAATATGTCTCAAGAATACAAACTGAAAATGAATCAGATTGCATTGTTTTTTAACCTAAGAAGTTACAAGGGTAAATATAAATAAGCCCAATAAAGAAAGGATTTCATTTGATAACAATTGATACTTTAGTATAGGACTCATATTTATTAAGGAAATTAAAAGGATGTGTCACAACAGTAGAAGGGATAGTATAGGGAGTAAGACATTTGCTTTGAACACAGCTGACCAGAAATTGATCCTAGAAACTGCAGTTGAATTTCTGAGCTACAACCGGAAATATTCCTGAGATAAGAATAAACTTTCAGTGCAGGTGGGGGTGAGATCCCATAATAAAGCAACAAACAAAAAAAGATGTATATTGAAGACTATAAACATACTGTTTACTATGCATATGTCATGTTAATTTTGACTCAAGGGAATTCTGAGGCTCTTAAAACCAGAAGATTGTACTACTAAACTTACAAGATGATAATTTTGTGAGTACTTTTTAAAATCAATCCAATTGATACATAACTGGAAGGTTGTAAATGGTCCCTATTTTTTTAATAATTGGAATATCTAAATCTTAAGACAATTAAACAACTAGGGTATGTTCTCAAAATTGTACCATGTTGTCTCAAAAGCTACAAAATGCTTTAATGTAGAGTAAAGCCAAACACAGGAATAAGTAAAAAATGATATTGCTAGTTGATTTCCAGTAGATTTATTATTTGCAGCCCATTTATGTAGACAAAACAAGCATGCGATAGTTTCTCCAGATATTCACAGCATGGGATTCCAAGACTGAGGCAGGGTTTGGTTTAAGTTTATTTTCTGAGTTGTCTTGGATTCTCTACTTATGAGTATCTCTTCTCTTCTGTCTCATGTATCATGTCTTATTTCAACTCTCTGACAGCATGTCATGCATTAGCAGTAGAATAATCTGTATGCACAGTGGGAGAGAACGTCTGACCAAATACACATTGAATAGTGAACCAAAAGTTTCCAGCAGTTGATACATTATTCTCCCTGGTAAAGGGATAGATCTACTAAGCATATGGAGACATGCTCAGGATCAATGAGGAACATTTCCAAATATATGACCATCCCGTGAAAATTTATATCTTGACTGAGGATATGTTTTGATAGTATAAGTAATATTCTCATAAAATGTTTGGAGTGACACATGAGGAATGAGGGGAAACCATAATATGAAAAGCACATGTTAAGTCCTTGCCAATAGCTGAGCCATCTTTCTGCCTTATAAAGACATTGATTTTCAACCCTATCCTGGGCTGTTATAGAAGCTCCGCTCGATATATCTTGGGAATTCTTATGAGAATAAAACACACGTAAAATTAGGGTAATGAGCTTAGGTTAGGGGCAAAACAAGATTCCCTGGATCTTAGATAAATATACTTGGTTTAACAAATTTTTCAAAATGTATCCACTGAGGATATCATTTTCCCTACCAAAATATAATGCATACATTTATTTATTTGATATTTTCCCTAAACCTAAGAGTCTTTAGGATAAAGTTAGAAAATAAATTAGACTAGACTTATGTTTTTAATATACTTACTTAAATCATATGTTTATCTCAGATATTTATCACTAAGCCTAATTTTAGATCCATTGGTTACTGGAGAAGAGTCATAGGGATACCTTATAGTAGTTTACTCTACATTTTACATTTTAAAAGTAGAAGGAATGGTTTCTGAATTATCAAATATTCCACTGAGAACTCAGCAGGTGGTTCCAAATTAAATTCACAAATTTCCAGGATGACATTTTTCTTAGAAAAATCCCAGGATATAATTTTACCAAGTCTATGAAATCAAGCCAAGACTCTTTGCTAGTATCAAACATAAATCATTGAACTCTAAAATTAAGAATAATACTCTCAATTAAAATATAATGCTTACAAATGAGGAAATAAGACATCAATATGCATTAGGATAAAGAGAAATTAAAGTAGTATGTAGCTGAGGAAGTCCCTATTTAGTTTCAAGCTCAGTTATAGCAGAAGTGTTGTCTTAGTCTGACTTTTTGATAAGTTAATATATTGTTGTGTTTATATTACACATGCTTTCATGACACCTATTTAATTATTCTTCTCTAATTCATATAAAATAGAAAATAAGCAGGATTCCCTTGTTATATGGATATATAATTCAATTTCTTCCCACATACTTTACTTTTGATTCATTCTCAAAAACTAAATTAAAAAATAGCAGTCACAGTTTCATGAAACATTAATAAATGCCATTCAGTCTTTATGGCTAATTTGGCTAGATATAATATTGTCTTTTAAAAGCCATAAATGTGGATCTAGGAGATGCATCAATGATTGGAGTACATATGTTGCATGTAGTAGCTTGGGTGTAGTCACCAGCACTTCATACTTTCAGCAACAGTGGGTTTATCCCTCAGTTAAAAAAACCATAAACTCATCCTCGCTCAAAAATTAGAATAATAAATCTGATAACCTAATCTAGTTAGCTGGAGTGATAGAACAGCGGTAGGACGTTTGCCTTGCATGCGGCTAACCTGGGTTTGATTCCTTCGCCCTTCTCTGAGGGCCCGGCAAACTACCGAGAGTATCTCTCCAGCACGGCAAAGCCTGGCAAGCTACCTGTGATGTATTCGATATGCCAAACACAGTAACAACAAGTCTCATGATGGTGATGTTACTGGTCCTGCTTGAGCAAATTGATGAGCAATGGGAGTACGGTGACAGTGACAGAATCTAGTTAGTATGTCTATTACACAGGCATTTGGTGAATAGAATAGAATCACAATACATTGATTAAACATATATGTGTAACACACAAGATGATGGAATAAGTAATATTTTGGGATTATATTTGTGAACAAACATTTACATTTCCTTGCTATAAAACATTGCATTTTCATTGTTCCCATAGTTTCAAATATTTTTTAAAAACTGGTGAACTCTAAATCACAGAGTAAAATGATCAAATATTTGATTGCAAATAAAATCTTGGCTAATGCAGATAGTAGTCAACTGTTTCTAGGGCATTCTATTTTATAAAAAATTGAAAGAAAAATTTTAAGCAGACAAACCTATGGTAGAAATGAGTCAAGATGGGTTGACTCTAAAATTTAACAATAACCTTGCTAGAACTTTATTCAAGAATAGTCAGGATGCTAAGGCTCGAAGTCCTAAAACTTCTAAAGTTTTAGACTCTAGTTTATTCCTTTTCACAGAATGAAGATACAGGCAAATGTATCGATTCAAAAATGAAAATAGTTTTTTTCTTTGTCTCAATATTTAATATCAGCACAGAGAGAGCTCAATGGGCTGGAAGCATTCAGGAAACTCAGAATCAATCCCAGGCACCAGAAGCACACCTCAAAAGATGATAATTAGCACAGGGTGGGGCTTCTAAGAATAAAAAAAATAATAGTACATAAATTACAGTTTCACTATTAGTGAATGAAAGTAGAACAATGGGCATACACTTCTAGATCTCATTAGTGTTTAGTTCAACTCCCAATTCTATCCTAATTTAGGATTTAGTGACTCACTGAATTTTGTTACAACTGATAAACAACATAGAACGATGATATTCCATCTACTTGTAAGAGTCAGCACCATTATTTATTTGGTAAATAATTTTCATTGTATCTCCACCTCTTTAGAACCAGTATTACCAAACAACAACCTGAATGTACATCAAGATGATAATTAGCACAGGGTGGGGCTTTTAAGAATAAAAAAATAATAGTACATAAATTACAATTTTGGGCTGGAGCGATAGCACAGCGGGTAGGGCGTTCGCCTTACAAGCGGCCAACATGGCCGACCCGAGTTCGATTCCTCCGCCCCTCTCGGAGAGCCCGGCAAGCTACCGAGAGTATTCGATATGCCAGACACAGTAACAACAAAGTCTCCAATGGAGATGTTACTGGGCCCGCTCGAGCAAATTACAATTTCACTATTAGTGAATGAAAGTAGAACAATGGGCATACACATCTAGATCTCATTAGTGTTTAGTTCAACTCCCAATTCTATCCTAATTTAGGATTTAGTAACTCACTGAATTTTGTTATAACTGATAAACAACATAGAACTATGATATTCCATCTACTTGTAAGAGTCAGCACCATTATTTATTTGGTAAAAAATTTTCATTGTATCTCCACCTATTTAGAACCAGTATTACCAAACAACAACCTGAATGTACATCGTTGAACTCTGCACTATTTGTAACAATGATAACAGCTCAGATGATCTTTTCGGTTCTAACTTCAACTTTCACAGAAATTTATCAAATTGTCTCAGGAAATTCATATGCATAACACTATTTCTAGGGTCCATGATTTTTTGAGAAGTAAAGATGTGAACACTTCTTGATTCAGGAGTCATAAAAAGTCTATCTACTAATCAACTATGCACTTCTAGTCTGGAAGAGAGAAAGGTTGTTCATCGATTTGCTCAAGCAGGCACCAGTAACGTCTCCATTGTGGTACTTGCTGTTACTGTTTTTGGCATACTGAATATGCCATGGGGAGCTTGCCAGGCTCTGCTGTGAGGGCAGGATGCTCTCAGTAGCTTGCTGGGCTCTCCGAGAGAGATGGAGGAATTGAACCCAGGCCGGCTGCATGCAAGGCAAATGCCCTACTCGCTGCACTATTGCTCCAGCCCATATATAAAATATATAACATTTATTTTATTAATTTATAATAAATTATATTTATTTACATGTAATGTTTTGTATATGTATATGTCCTAGATCTTTACCAGTCAGGAAAGAATGAATCTTCCCTTTCTTCACAATTTCAAGGAAAAAAGATCTTATCTCATAGGCTATAGTTTGACTCTCCTTTCTAAAGCAGGACCCTCTTTGGTTCGAAAGGCTCACATCCCATAGATAGTTCCCATCAGATAATGACCAGTGATGGAAGGGCACTGAAACCAAAATAATCTAACAGTGATAACACACAATTTCCCCTCTATTGTTCCAAATTTATCTGATCTGTTAAATCAATCTCACAGGACCAGGAAGTCGATATGATGATTCATCTTTTCTAGAAAAGAGACAGAACTTTGGCTGTATCGGTAACATCTCAGGTTGCATATACCATATACAGCATCTGGCTATTCATTTGAGAAAGTTGTCATTTTTCATAGTGAGTAGGAGGGGCAGGGGAAAGCAAGGGGCTGTCACATTTCAGGAAGGGTAAGGTTTTCAAAAGTGGCGTTCAGTAGTATTGGGGACTTCTAGTTATGTCAAGGCCATTCTGATGAAAGTTTTGTTGTTGGTTTTTGACCAAGCAGATTTTTATTTTAATTATTAGAAAATATTTTATTAATGCACCATGATTTGCAAAGTTAATCATAGCTGGCTTTTAGACTTATGATGTTCCAGCACTGATCCCTGAACTGTGTTCTGAGTCATTCTCCTCACCTCCCCTTCCCCCGTCTCCCCCGGCCCATCCCAGCTTGCCATCTAGACAAGTACCTTTTTATGTTCAGTGTTTAAAGTTTGGGTCACATGATTTCAAATATATAGCGCTATTATTCCTTAACACTGACAATAAACCTGAGTTCCTTTGACTGCCCCCCCCCCACCCGTTGCTTCTCATTGTTCTCTTCTCCCCATTAAACTCAGTTTCTTTTCTTGTCTCCCTATCAGATAGATCTGTCTATCCCCCCCTTAAACTATTGCTTTACCTTATCTTGTTCTAAATACCACATATAGCTGATATTAGTTTGTATTTATCCTTCTTCTGTTGGCTAACTTTACTAGACATGATATCTGTAGTTCTATCAGTGTTACAGCAAATTGCGTGGTTTTAACATTTCTTAAAGCTGTATAGTAGTTCGTTGTGTATATATGCCATATTTGCATGAACAATTTATCTGTTGTTGAGCATCTAGGTGAATCTTAGCTATTGCACTGAGTAGTGCAAAAAACAGTGGTGTTCATATGTCTTTTAAAGGACACTTTTAAGTCCTGGGGGTAGACAGACATAAGTAGAATTGCTAGTGAACTGAGTTATTATGTCCATGATCCACAGTTCTAATTAGAATCACCCTAATTCTAATGCCTCATTCTGCATTTACATTTTGATCAACTAGATCTATCCATTGAAAACAAATGATAGCACAAATACATAATATGTAGCCAATATGTTGTTGATTAGTCATTTTCTTTCAGACAATAAAACACACATTTAACCAAAATTGGTGGCCTCTTAATTTTCTTCTGAAATGAGAATGTAGACAGATGGCAAAATGAAAAGATGGCAAGATGCACCTCTTCTTTATGAACCATGGATCAAACTTCTCTGACTAAACATATACTTTTCAATGAATATTGTCTGAACTTCCTTAAAAGAAGAGTTAGGTTTTATAACAAAATTAGATCTACTTGCTATTTTTACAACTCTTCCTTTAGGTCTAAATGGCAAAATTATAGCTCTTTGCCACTTACTAGACAAAACTCCACTGTGTTTATTGCTCTCCATTTGTTTTATTTAACACTTGACCCTTGAAAACCTTGTTAAGTGTCTTTGGTTACTACTGAATTGAGAAACATTGAGAAAATATATTACGCCTTTCTCATAATCCACAAGGAAGACCACTTTCCCCTTCCTAAAATTTCAGTCTCTGGGCTTCAAATACTTGAAGTGATAAAGTATTTGTTTTTTATATATTTATCTCAAAAATCAGTTTAATGCTTAAATCTATAAGCATAATTAATTAAGTGTATGTGCTTTTACACTCATACAAAGAAAATAAAAACAAAATATTATAAATATACAAAATTTATAGTGCTTTCAAATTTTTCATGCTCTTCCAAGACATACACAAATAGTATGCAAACATATAACATATATTTAAAAACATTATTTTTTACTTATTTGCTTCACTATTACATTATGTACATACCACAGATATCAGCTATGTTTCTGTGAGAAAAATACCTCTGATATTTGCTGAGTGGAGAAAGAAAAATTGTGATGCAACGCAAATGATTCTGAGTGTGAAAATAATAAGTATTTCCTAACTTTTTAAAATTTGCTTCATTTCAATAATTCTAAGGAAAGAGAATAAAAGTACCTGGAATTTATTCAGTATAATTTACCTAAGACATCAAAATCACAATCACAAATCTTCCTGTTATTCATCGATTGCCTCGAGCAGACCCAAGTAACGTCTTCTTCATCCTAGCCCTGAGATTATATTCAAAGCTCTTTAGGAGAATGAGACCCAACATTGTTACTGGTATTTGGCATATTGGGTACGCCATGGGGAGTTTGCCAGACTCTTCCCTGTGGGCAGGCCACATTCGGTAACCTGCCAGTTTGTCCAAAGTAGGAATGAGATAATAAGATGTCATAATAAGATGTCGCGAGGCCACGAATGTGGCCGCGCAGTTCAGGGATCTGGTTTTTATAGTCTCTGAGTCTTGGCCGCTGATGGGATTTCATGGTGCCAGGGGGCCAGTTGGTGGGTGTGACCTCCACCTACTGGAATTTGGAGGCTCTGGGTGGAGGATGCTTGGCCCAAATCAGAGTAGGCTTGGAGATCTTGGCCCCAGAACCCTCGTGACTTTGTCCCAACATGGGAAACCTCACCCGGCCCGGACATGGACAGGATTGACAGATTGATAGCTCTTTTTCGATTCCGTGGGTGGTGGTGCATGGCCGTTCTTAGTTGGTAGAGCGATTTGTCTGGTTAATTCCGATAAAGAACGAGACTCTGGCATGCTAACTAGTTACGCGACCCCTGAGCGGTCGGCGTCCCCCAACCTAAGACATATTGTTCATAAAAGTTTACTTCATTTCATTTTTCATTTCATCATCCTGCTAATCGTCGATTGCCTCGAGCAGGTCCCAGTAACGTCTCTTTCATCCTAGCCCTGAGATTATATTCACGGCTCTTTAGGAGAATGAGACCCATCATTGTTACTGGTATTTGGCATATTTGGTAGGCCACGGGGAGTTTGCCAGACTCTGCCCTGTGGGCAGGCTACATTCGGATAGCCTGCAAGTTTGTCCAAAGTAGGAATGAGGTAATAACATGTCGCGCGGCCGCAAATGCGGCCGCATGGTTCCGGGATCTGGATTTTATAGTCTCTGAGTCTTGGCCGCTGATGGGATTACACGGCGCCAGGGGGCCAGGTGGTGGGTGTGACCCCCGCCTACTGGAATTTGGAGGATCTGGGTGGAAGATGCTCGACTCCAATCGAGTAGGCTTGGAGGTCTCGGCCCCGGAACCCGCGTGGCTTTGTCCCTCTGCCAGTACCTTCATGTGTGCGGAGAGTGGTCTCAGCATGGTGGTGGCGGGTCCTGGAGGTCTTCGGCTGCCGTAGCCCTGGTCGGGGCGGGGAGGAAAGCTCAATCCGCTCCCCTCCAAGGGACTCCGGGAAGGAACACCCAGGCGCGGGGGCAGAGACTGCACTCTTCTCGTCCGGGATCTGGATTTTATAGTCTCTGAGTCTTGGCCGCTGATGGGATTACAGGGCGCCAGGGGGCCAGGTGGTGGGTGTGACCCCCGCCTACTGGAATTTGGAGGATCTGGGTGGAAGATGCTCGACTCCAATTCGAGTAGGCTTGGAGGTCTCGGCCCCGGAACCCGCGTGGCTTTGTCCCTCTGCCAGTACCTTCATGTGTGCGGAGAGTGGTCTCAGCATGGTGGTGGCTGGTCCTTTAGCATTAAAAGTTTATTTCATGTCACTTTTAATGCTAAAGGATTTGGGGGTCACTCTATACTGGGCTTTAAATATTTGAAGTGAATAAGTATTTGTTTTTATATATTTGCGATACCAGTTCTCAAATATGTAGATTTTTAAATTTAATTATTTAAAATTTAATGAGTCATCTATTTTTGTGTGAATATTAATCACAGCATTTTGAAATATGTTACTGATAAAAATTAAAAATCATAATATTTTCAACCGAGGCCACGAGTTGCCCCCCACAAGCAGCTCTCCAGCATGGCCATGGCCCCAGAGGCACATGGACCTAATTCAGAACCTAGCAGTTTGTGGCAGAAATGTGAATGGACTATGTGTTAAATTATGGCTCTGTGCCTCCCTCCCAGAGAGAAAAGGTGTCTGTCTCTTCTCAGATCTTATTGGATGGCCAGGTATGAGCCGGAGGTGATGGGGCAACTGTAGCCTCATGGGATGGGGGGGCAGAACCGGCACATCCTTCACGCCCTACTGAGGCTACGAGTTGCCCCCCATGAGCGGCTCTCTGACATGGACATGGACCCAGAGGTACACAAACCAATCTCATAATTATCTGGCTTTTGGCAGAAATCCCTCCAAACTTAATTAGTAAAATATCAGAAATCAAAAATCGCAGATATGCAACATCATATGGTCTTCATAACCAGCAATAGTAAACAAATTATTTCACAATGCCTTCTCAGCAGTTCTGATTGTCGGGGGGGGGAAATTCCAGATAATAATGGTGCATCTTTTTTGAAATAATGAATGTAATCAAAGTAGAGAGAAAGCTAAGCAAAAATCATCTGTCTCACAGACATTGGGAGGGGTGGGAAGCGGGGTATATTGGGGTTCTTGGTGGTGAAAAATATGCACTGGCGAAGGGATGGGTGTAGAAAAAAATAAAATAAAATAAAACGTAAAAAATTATACTATTTTCAAACTCTTACTAGATATTGAAAAATTGTTTCATATTTTAAACTTGATATAATTTATTTTTAAATATATGACATATATAAAATGTCATATTTATTGACAGTGTTCTATTTAACTTAATGGATGAATACCAAATGATAATCTGGTACTCATATTTTTAGCAATTTAATATTATTTTTAGAAAAATATATTGTGAGCAGTTAATAATTAGAATTTGCCTAATTTTAATTGCTAATGTTAGAATATAAGCAAGATCAAAAGAAAAATCTATGTAGACAATAAAACAGGGAGTTAAATTCAAATCAGAAAAAGTTGACTCAACTTCTGGACTGCTCCATGCCTGGTTTCAATTTTTTCTACATTCACTCGCCAATTCCTTTCCTTTTTATTGTTATTGCAATAATATTTCCATGCCTAAAATGCAATGCAGATTCATATCTACGGTCATAAAAATCTCATGACTCAATAATCATGATATAGGTAGATTCATATAAAAACTTAATCATGTATTTTTCTTCCACAATTATTCAATTTTATTCTACATTATGCTGGCATTTAAATACGCTACCTGTGTTTACCTGACACCAACCTTGAAACTGGCACAAAAACATGTCATTCTTTAAAAACAAATAGTCATCAAATACCCATCAAAATTGAAATAGAAATATACTTTGCTGTAGAAGCTGATGCTGTCATCTATTTTTAATGTAGTAACTCCTGGGAGTAGGATACAATTTGCAATCATGTCTTAGTAAGTTGATGACAAAAGGGATAATTTTGTTGTAAATATGATGATCAAGATGTTGAGTTGAAATTAATTGAATTTGATGAGTCAATAAGATTCATTTAAAATTATTTTAAGAAATGATAAACCAGTGTGTATTGATATCAGAACTGGGAGTACTTGAGGATAAAAGGATGGGGTGGGAGATGAGACTTAGGTAATGTCAAAAACAATTAAAGTTTAGCAGGACTTCAGTGGGGAGTGTGCTTGACTTGCAGTAGCCAACCCAAATTCGATCCCTGGCACCACTCATGTTCCCTGAATCCTTCAGGAATGATCCCTGGGTACAAAGCCAGCAATAAACCCTACAAAATCATATTACAGCTTTTATTCACAAAAGTGACAATGAAAAAAACCTGGAGGAACATCATCTTAGTATTCATCAGAGATGGAAACATCTTCCTTGAGCAATAGCTGTCAAGATTTCAGTCTCCAGTTCTACTTAGAGAAATATTGCACTATTTGTGCAATATTCAGTTTTCCTTAACTACAGATTACGGATGCTGATGGTTGTTTTTTCAAGTACGTATATTCATAGATTCATGACATATGATTACATTTTACAGTATAATATGAGCATAATCATAATGATCTCATTTGAATCTATTCATAGCATATGTATATGCTCAATGAAAATGCTATGATTATAATATAAATTACATAAAAATTTCAAAGCACCATTGATCTTATGGTCAGTTAGGGATGGTTCTTCTCAGTACCAATTTCCACATCTAGAGTCCATAAGGATAGCAACAGATGGTTGTACAAGTAGTAATCCACAGTATTATCTCATATATACATATATAATCTAAGCCTTATCACAAACAATGAATATTTATAATTTTCCACAGATTCTAAGAGATGTGAAATCCATTGGGTTGGAGCTATAGCATAGTGGGTAGGGCATTTGCCTTGCACCTGACCGACTTGGCCGACCCAGGTTCGAGTCCTCTGCTCCTCTTGGAGAGCCTGGCGAGCTACCAAGAGCATCTCGCCTGCATGGCAAAGCCTGGCAAGCTACCCTTGTGTATTTGAATGCCAAACACAGTAATAAGTGTCACAATGGAGATGTTACTGGGCCCGCCGAGCAAATCGATGAACAATGGGAGGACAGTGACAGTGACAGTGAAATTTATAGTAACCAATTTTTTACATTTCTTTGATTTAATTATTTTATGGAGACAATAAAGGTTCATGGGTAAAAATATTTCTAAGTTTTAGCAATGTATTATTGTATCACACATCATTGAAGTACTAATACCTAACTTCACTATTCCTATAAACTCACCTAGATATGATTTAATATTTCTTAATTGATAGTCAAGAAAACTTTTAAATATGTATATGAAATCCAATACAGCTTTTTTGTAGAAACTAATTCTACAAATTTTAAGAAGAAATCATGAAGAAACCTCGTCTATTGGTATATTCAGATTTATTTGATTAAATAACTCCAGATTAAACTTAAACCAGAAAAGGAAATATGATTATTCTTATGTCCTGCTTAAAATTTCACTAGATATATTATTATCACAAAATTTGGGTGTTTATCTAAAGTGAAAAATTCTGATTATAGGTAAAATACATTTTGACAGTGTGTGCTCTGCCCAAGCGCTCTCCTCTTTTAGAGACCTCAAGGAGTCAACAATGAGTGTTTCAATATATAATTTTGTAGACTACTAAGAACAATTTTTATGATCTCACAATGAATTGGAATATAAAAGTATTTCTATAAATATCACTTTCGTTTTAGGTAGACAGACACTGACTCACTAACAGATCCCTGGATTCCAGTCACTGAATTTCTCACATATAATAATCCAAAGGGCACCTGGTGTTCTGGTTTTGAGTTTTTTTTGCAGGGGGAAGTCCTTCCTTCCTTCCCTCCTCCCTCCTTCCCTCCCTCTCTCCCTCCTTCCCTCCCTCCCTCCCTTCCTCCCTCCCTCCCTCCCTCCCTCCCTCCCTCCCTCCCTCCCTCCCTTCCTTCCTTCCTTCCTTCCTTCCTTCCTTCCTTCCTTCCTTCCTTCCTTCTTTCCTTCTTTCCTTCCTTCCCTCTTCCTTTTGCCACACCTGGAAATGCTTAGTACTTACTTCTGGCTCTGTGCTCAGGAATCACTTCTGGTGAGTCTTGCGAGACCATCTGAGGTTTGTGACAAGGAACACTGGTGGACCACAGGCAAACTAGCATCAGCATGCTCCCTCTCGCTCTCCCTTCCCCAGTCAACTAAATGAAATAGTGTGCTTGAAAACTTTCCTAATGGGAAAAATGAAGCCCAGAAGAGATTCCTTCCTGCACAAATGGTTGTCCAGTCTCTGCATCAGCATTTTGCATGATACTGCCCAGTCCACTACCACCAGCTCCCCATGCAGTGCAGTTTGAAAAGACAACATACTAGGCTCAAGCTAATGATCTAGTAGGGAGCCATGTGATATTACATATGAAGAAACTTGTATATGAAATTAATTTTGGACGATTTTTTCTAAATTCCCCAGTTTTTTTCGCACGGGATTCAGCTCTCCACTCATTTTTGATGGGGTCCCACATGCTATTCTGGTTTATTCGGTTTCTTCCCGGATCAGCCATACTCAACAAGTTGAGGCATAACTTATGCAGTGATCGTTTAATTATGCACATTACAGGGCTGATTCCACATCTCAAGGTATGGTGGCTACATGTGAAAGGTACATGCCACACACTAGCATTTCCCTATCAATTTTAAGTAGTCTGCATAACTTGAAATCAATTAAATATCACTTTCCAGTTCTAAAGCTCTGCTTTTAAGCTTCTTTGTTTTGTTTTGTTTCTCCTTTTTGTTTATTATTTTTTAAAAAGTTTGTTTATTTCTGGGTGAGATAAGAATTTGCTTACTGTGATTCCCAGCCAAGCTTGCAGGTAATTTAATCCCCCCCCACCCCCCAAACCCCCCTACCCCCCATCCAGGATGGTGCCAGTATATTATTCATTGTCGTTTTCTGGGCAATCTTACTTCTACAAGCAAAATCCTGTAACTACGCCACTCCTTTTTTGGCTTGTGGACCACACCTGGCACTCTCAGAAGTTTTTTTCTGACTGTGAACTCAAAGGTCACTCCTGGTAGGCTCAGAAAACAATTTGGGGGTGCTGGAGATCAAATCTGGGTCTGCTTGAGGTAGGCAGGCAGGCAGGCAGGAGAGGTCCTCTCCCAAGGCAATGGCAGTAACTTTCCTGGGAAGTAATATCCCAGAAGTTTCCAAGGCCAATCTTGCAGAGAACAGGAACTAAGGTCTGAGAAGACCCTCATCTCATGCCTGCAACAGCTCCAGAGAAGGCTGGACACCCCTCCCTCACGCAGAAGCTCCAGAAGGAACAAAAGGCCAGGAGAAAACCGTCACTATTCTTAACCCTCTTGACCTAGGGAGAAGCCCCACAAGGGGGCGGGTTGGAGAAACCATATAAGGCCACCTTGAACAAAGAAAGGGTGCATATGTGTTCCCCGAACGCATGTGCTGCTTCTGCACATGTGATCGAGCATATGTGGCGCTTGATCACATGTGTTGCCCAAGCACATGTGTCACCCGCATGTTCCCTCTTGAGATATGGACTTTCTTGCTTTCATGTCTAATGCTGGGATGTATGTAAGACTCTCTCCACCCTTTGAGATAGCAGGTTCTCTCTAGAGCACGTTTCTCTGCACTCTCTTCCACTTTCTCTCCCTCCTCGCTTTCAAAACTTCCAAATAAAATCTGTTTTACTTCACTGGCCCCCTACTCATGAAATTCTTTTCTGTGATGCGAGACAAGAACCCAGTAATCCTGGGTTCAGGGTGACAGAGATGCATGGGCAGAAAGTGACCATCTTTTTCTTCCCTGCTTCACATGAGCCACCCATGGGGCCCACCGACATGCTGAATGCAAGGCATCCTCCCTGCTGGACCATTGCTCATAAACAACTTTAAAAAGCAGCTTGACTGTGTTTCATTTCATTACCTATAAAAACAATGCAATAAGCAAAGAAAAGAAGTGTTTTTTTTTTGTTTTATTTTGTTTTTGTTTTAATTCTGCAGTATGCTAAAGTAAGATTAGGCAAGATGGTTTGACCCACAGCCAAAAGTAGTCAGGGTTTACTCCTGTGTTCAGGGAAGAGCATTCCCTGTGGTTCTCGGGGAACTGTCTGTCATGCTGGGGATCAAACCAGATTATAGTAATTGCAAGAACAAAGCTATTGTTCTGGACCCTTAACATTCTAGTCTTTATTAAGGTCAGTTAATAATCAGAATTGTGATCAATTTACGTTAAAATCATGTATCCCTGATACTCTAAAACACCTTTCTTGCTTACTTTTGGCTTTATCAAACTGTATGTCTATTTCATTATCTGAAAATTATTGTAAAAATATAAATATGTCCAGATATTAAGTACCTCCAAATATTGGTTGAATAAATAAAGTAACTGAACTGCTTTAATAAAAGATTAAGAAAAAATAGTATTTGAATTCATTCCCTTTAATTTTTCCAAATATTACAGGATACAAAAATTATATGCACAATTTTGACTCTGAGCCATTTTTAGAAACCATAATTTTTGATTCAAAAGGATTCTGCAATCTTGCAAAAATGTGATTCAGTTTAGATGTGTGTTTCCAAAGAAATTGTAGCTTTTTTTCTTCCCTATCCTCTGAGACAAGAGACTTGTTATAAGGAAAATAACAACTTAAAAGTCCCTAAGATCTGTGGCTAGAGTGACAGTAAAAGCAGTGAGACACTTGCCTTGCATAGGGCCAACCTGAGTTCAAGCCCTGGCACCCCATATGGTACCCTCAGCCCCACTAGGAGTGACCCCTGAGTATAGATGCAAAATAAAACAAAATAAAACACACCGATTTTTTTTTTTTTTGCTTTTTGGGTTACACCCGGCAATGCACAGGGGTTACACCTGGCTCTGCGCTCAGGAATTACCCCTGGCGGTGCTCAGAGGACCATATGGGATGCTGGAAATTGAACCCTGGTCAGCCGCGTGCAAGGCAAACGCCCTACCCGCTGTGCTATTGCTGCAGCCCACCGATTTTTTAATAGTTAAAAGTTTTTATGTACAAGTGAGAGCAAAAATTATTATCTATCCATCTAATTAACTTAGTTACAATCATGTCAAAGCAACTCAACAGTATTCACCCATAGACAAATTGCATGGGAACCTTTGAAATTTAATTTCTCCTCCAAATCAGTGGTTTGTAAAAACCTTTCCCCAACTAAAATTATGATTTTCACTTTCCAAATTAATATTTGGTCAGAGATGGTAAAAGATCTAAGGTTTTTGTTTGTTTTTTATTCCTTCAGACAAGATAAAAATGTCTTTTATCAACCAGATGCCATCCATTTTCTCTGTTCATTCTTTCCATAGCAAATATAGATTAGTCTGCATATTCCCGGACAGTACTTCAGTAGGATACATCTGTTACTTTACTGAGACATGCTACACTTTTAATTTTTTATTTTTTACACATTATTTTTATAACATGGACAGTTTTAAGAGGTCTGGTCTGAATTTAAAGTTCGGTTCTTCGAGTTTTTATAAGATCCATAAATACCCAACAGTTTCTTAGGGCATCATTATTGGTCTGGTTGGTTTTAGGAGCTTAAGATAGAAAAGTGCTATAGCCAAAGACTGGCCAGATGGAGTTCCGTTTGGTTGCTTAAAAGTTGGAAGATATTCAGGTCACCATATAAGTGGTCAAAGCCAGATACTATGAAACACATTTTCCCTCTACAACACAGAATCCAGTGGATTAACAAGTGCCATGCCTTATTTTAAGTGACAGGGCATGTAAGCTTTGGCAAGCTCTCCACTTTGGGGATAGTCTATCCAAACAAGGCCAAAGTCTGGAAACTCTTTGCCCTGAAAAATATACGTAGGTGCCCAGGTGAGAAATTGGATCAGGAGTTTTGAATCATTCGACCCTTCAGGAACATAATAGTATCAGGGATTAAAACTAAAACACTTTGGGAAAATTGGATACCTACCTGCAATTGAATGTTTTTGAACTCAAACATATGCAAAAATTAACTCAAAATCTTTAAGAAACAAAAGTGTAAAAATTTTATGTCATAGTTTTTCAAATGACTCCTGAAGCACTGTCACTGTCACTGTCCTCCAGTTCATCGATTTGCTCGAGCGGGCCTAGTAACGTCTCCATCTTGAGACTTGTTACTGTGCTTGGCATGTTTTGTCCCCCAGCACAAGACAAAAAATACACCCAAATTAATCAAAATTATAATTGCTTGTGCATCACCCACACAAAATAAACTATAACAAGTTGAGAGACAACATAGTTGGTAAACAATTTTTGAACTCATAGACTTAATAAAGGTATACTGTTCTAAATGTAAGGGTAACTCTTACAACACTGAAATAAAAATTTAACCAAAATGTCTAAATACACAGAACTGTGAGTCCACTGGTAGAACACATATCTTGCATGTATGAAGCCTGTGTTCTCACACTGCGACTGTGATCTCCGATCCAATTTGGGTGTTGGGTGTGTTGCATCGCTTGATCACTTGACTTCCCGTTAATCATCAATTTGCTCGAGCAGGCACCAGTAATGTCTCCATTCATCCCTGTTGTGTGCTAGTGTAGCTCGACGGCATCTGTTCATTCTAGGGACACAAGGAGCCTCAAACTGATCGTTCAGGGTCTTGACAAAGAAGTCTGACCATCTTATAGGTGGGCGGCCACACGGTCTTTTGATGTCCTGTGGAATCCATTCGGTAATGGCTCTAGTCCAGCGGCCATCTCCAAATCTCATTTTGTGACCAGCCCATCCGATTTTCGACGCCTTGGCAAACAGTGTCCCTGATTCTTGACACTCGACAGAGGTTGGAACTCTGGATTCTTTCTTTCATTTGAGTAGAATGTGATACGCCAAATATAGCTCTTTTGATTCCTCTTTGGGAGACCCGAATAGCCTTCTCATCCTGTTTTCGTAGGCCCCAGGTCTCTGCGGCATATGTTAATGCAGGAAGAACAGTGGAATCAAAGAGATGTGCCCGGAGCCAGAGGTTCTTCGTCCTCTTAGCTATTTCTCCGATGCTTCTGAAGGCGTTCCAAGCTGCTCTCTTCCTCCTGCGCAACTTAGGTGCCAGGTCATTTGTCATGTTGCATATTTCCCTTGAAAACATAATGAGCGACCTATTCAACAACTGAAAAGCACATAGATAAAGTATCTACATAGGCGTTCTCCCCAAATGATTTACACATAGTCTTAAGCATAGGAGAAGATTCCTATGCAACAAATAGTAAGGATTAAGAATTGAAACCTGAAGGCATTGCTTGTGTGAATTTCACATAGCATAACAAGAGTGAAAATACGCAATATACTGTCCCAAAGTTAACCATATAGGTTTAAACACATGAAGAACCAGCGAGGTACTCTGTAAACATTTCGGAGCACTAAAAAATGTGTTTAAAAATATGTACACAAATATTCAGAGCAACTTGCTCGTAACAATAAAAATATAGAAAATGATATTAATTGATCAATGAATAAATAAAATTTGGGCTATCCATTCAAGTGGTTATTTTGCAGTAATAAACTGGAGTGGGGCATTATGTCCTTCAACATAAATAAACTGGAAGACAATGCCCTGTGTTCACCACAAAGGCCACATTGACTCTACTCTAAAGAAGGTGACAGACACTTGTTAAAACCTTATTCACAGATATGCAATTTGATGCAAATCAATAAGCATTTAATCCCTGCCTGTATTTAGGATTATTGAGAGACTTCTATCAATTGGGGAATATGCTAGATTCAAAGCATTCGGCAATGAACAAAGTTCCAGAAAAAATTACAGTTGTTTTCAATTTTTTTTTTAAATTTAGGATCCTTATTTTCTTTATAGTAATAATTTGACTAAATTTTTTTGCCTATATAGAGTAATTTAATGAATAGATAACTAAATAAATATTAAAATTATTAAAATAGTGAACCCATCTAAATACAACAGTAAGTATATATTATTATAAATAAAGTCTTCACTAGAATAGCTATCTAATAATTTTGTGTAAGGGCAATAAAATTTCTTCTTTCTGAAAATATTTTATTACTTGGTTTTAGGCTTTTGAGTTTTTGTACCTCCTGTATTTAAGTTACTGCTCAGGTTAAATATATAAAGACAATTTTCCTATTACAAACCAAAAATAAGTATTTGAATGATACTTTATCATAAATATTAAAAATATTTTATTACTACATCAAAACTAGACAATTATTCTATAATCTTAAATATTATTTTAATGGAAGATCTGTAGCCATATCATATATTTTTTAATATTGGATTAAATTTGTTTTATCTCTTCTATAGTGTGAATAGACATTTTTATTCATAAATAATTTTATGGCATCATATATTGGTCATTTGGGTCATGTTTGGTCACAGAATTTTACAAATATCTCTACAGTTGATATGACATATATGATATATATATGCATATATATCATATCAACTGTATATATATATATACATATATATATATATATATATATATATATAGGCTGGAGCAATAGCATTGAAGGTAGGTCGTTTGCCTTGCACGCAGCTGACCCAGGTTTGATTCCTCCATCCCTCTCAGAGAGCTCGGAAAGCTACTGAGAGTATCCCGCCCAAACGGCAGAGTCTGGCAAGTTCCCCTTGGCATATTCAATATGCCAAAAACAGTAACAAGTCTCACAATGGAGACATTACTGGTGTCCACTCAAGCAAATTGTTGAACAATGGAAGGAGGGCAGTGCTCTCTCTCTCTCTGTGTGTCTCTCTCTCTATATATATATAATGTATATAAACACATGCACATATAGTTTTGAATGATCTATACATAAATGTGCATAACTTGACTTATCAAAGTGCTAAGATTAAATGAAACATGTTCAGTACTGGGAAAATTGCTAGATGGTGATACAGCTACACATTTTCCAAACTTTAATTAAGGACCCAAATTTTATCAAAAGCTGCAAATAAAGCCAACTGAAAAGATCTACCATATATACTTTTCCAGATAAATATAGAAAAAAAATTTGAGGTCTTAGGAGGTGAATAGCTGATGATCTTTCAACTTAAATAATTGCATGATTAATTTTTCTAGCATCAAATTTCATATTCCAGTAGTCACCAGAAATGTTTGATTTAGTCATAAATGCTATTATAAAAGACATTCTAAAATTTTTAAATCCATTTTATAAAATAAAATTTACTTGAAATTTAATGCATTTAACATGTTCTACTGCTTCATGAAGGGCCTTCTTGGAAATGTTACATTTCTTGCAAGCATTATTCGCTTCTTCTTGTGGAGCTAAAGTTTCCAACGGTATTTATAGCACAATAGCTTGTAACAATTTGATCTATGTTCTGTTACCATAAAATTAAAGCAAACACACATATTCTTACTATTCTAATACGATTTATTTGATATCACATCCCACAAAATACCTAAGGACACCCACATATACATACATCATATTTTCACAAAAGTGATGCTAGAATCCAATACTTTAGTACATTGGCTATTTAAATTGTCTTTGATCATTTTTAATTGCACTGTAGTTGTTCACATTATCTCTTGGATTTCTTGTCATAATTTTATGAGATTTCATCAGATATTCATATTTTTGATTTCCTGTCTAATATTCTGTATTACGTCCCTTATATATTCACAAAACTTGTGTTTGTTTTATCATGCACCAATTCTGAATTCTTGCTATATTTGCTGGTGGTTGCACTGCAGCATGTTTCTTTCAGATTGTAGAGACTTGATATTCTGGGAGTTCAGGTAGTTTTGTTCAGCTTCAAGCCTCTACTTATTTTCCCAAGGAACCTTTGTACAAAGCTATTTCTTCTAAAAGTTACTGTCTTTTTTTTTCTCAGAGGTTTGATGATCTCTCAGGTCGTCTTCTTAAGTAACTGCATGCCTGAAAGGATCTTTTCTTTATTACTAAGGACACACTGCCATTAAGTTAGGAAGGTAGTGTGTTCACCTCCTAATGAAGTGCTGTGAGTCATCCCAAACTTAGAAACTGTTCAGAGCACACATATGTGTCCGCCTTCCAAGTTTGCCTTGCAGTCTGCCTACATAAGCACCCTAGCCCAAGATGGGATCTGTCTCCCACCTGTCTTAGGAAGCAGATATTTAAAAATCAATTACCTGAAAATAACAGATTGCATTGTGTTAGTCTACTGATCCCTAAATTTAATATAACAAAAACTGTAAAAAAATACTTTAGCATTGCCATAATACAGACAATTGCTTCTAACCAATATTCCTAAAGATCTCATGGTAAGAAACTCCTTTGCTCTGAAACATAGTCCCATGGGGGATTTGTGACTTTTCTGGGCACAGACATCATAACAGATGGTGGCTCAAAGGTGACAAGAACTGGCATTCTTCACCTTGGAGATACACTATCACCTAGGCTTCTCCTTCTCTCTGGAAAAGGCTTTGTTCTCTCCTGAACAAGTCTCTCTCTCTCTAATGTCTCTTTCTCTTTCCTTTATCATTTTCACTCCACTTCTATTATTCTCTTGCCTTGTATTTCTCTATGTAAAAATGATGTTACACAATAAAAACTATTTAGCACTTATTTTGAACTTCTACACAACCTATTTAGACAATAGATAACATTGAGCAAAAAAAATAATGTAATGCTTCAACTTTGGTATTTGTAATTATCTATTTAATTTTTTTATCCCGTATCTATTTTTACTTTTTTCTTTTCAATAATTTTCAAGAAAATATTACAAAAATATGTAATTTCTAGTTAATGACTTATTTTTAAGATTAAAATATGGGGGTCAGAGATATAGTCACTTGCCTTGCACATGACTCACTCTACTTTGATCCTCAGCACCATGAATAATCCCTATATTGATCCCTGAGCTCAGAGTTAGGGGTAAGCTTGAGCACTACTGACTTGATTCAATACTCTTCTATAAAAAGTGAAATGAAATGTATGAACTAAATGGGCTAATATATAAATTGTGGGTCAAAATTTACCTTGGGGTTCATTTTATTTTATGTTATGTTATTTTTTGCTTATTTGGTCACACCTGGCAATGCACAGGGGTTACTCCTGACTTTCCACTCAAGAATTACTCCTGGCAGTGCTCAGAGGACCACATGGGATGCCGGGAATCGAACCTGCATCAGCCGCGTGCACGGCAAATGCCCTTCCTGCTCTATAACTCCAGCCTGAGGATTCATTTTACCTTCCTTCCTTCCTTCCTTCCTTCCTTCCTTCCTTCCTTCCTTCCTTCCTTCCTTCCTTTCTTTCTTTCTTTCTTTCTTTCTTTCTTTCTTTCTTTCTTTTGCTCTTTGGGTCACACCTGGCGATGCACAGGGGTTACTCTTGGCTCTGCACTGAGGAATTACTCCTGATGATGCACAGGGGACCATATGGGATGCTTGGAATCAAACCCGGGTCGGCCGTGTGCAAGGAATATGCCCTACCTGCTGTGCTATCACTCCAGCCCCACCGAGGATTCATTTTAGAGCTATTATTATTATATAACTTTTACAAAGTAGAATGATATAGAATCAACATTGATTTTAAAATATTTTAAATTGTGCATAAAATGTTTGGGAGTTTAAAATTAATGAAAAAATAAACACTCACTTTCTATTTTAAACATATGCTTTCATGTTATAAGAAACCTTAAGGACTATAGATTCATGGGGTGGAAAACATTTTTGTTGCCTTAACATAACTTCTTTTGTTGCATTCATACGGGTAACCCTTTAGGGTACTGACAACCTATTATTTTTATATGTGCCATCTTTATCCAGTAAACTGAAAGAACAACTAATTATATCCTTTTGCAAATAAATGCTTCAAAATGGCTTTTGTTCCACACAATTTTTAGTCTGTTCACAGGACTGTTGAGAGATGTAAGAATTTACTGTGGAATGTGTGTGTATGTGTGTGATAATGTGTATTTGAGTATTTGACCATGAGGGTTAATGTAAAACCACTGTACTTCCATGGAAATACAGGTGTATACTAAACTTTAGTTGTTGAATCAGATTCCTTGGATCGTTTTTGGAGGATGTGTCTATCCTTGTCTCTTACTTGGCGTTCATGTTTTTGTGTGATAGACATAATAATTACTATTCTTAAAGTTTTTACAAATGTTGCTTAAAAAGACCAAAAGAGTGAACAATTAAAATTAAGGTCATTAAAATAAACCTATTAACAAAAGCATACTATTTTCTAGAATTATTTCATCATCTCTACTATATTTCATAATAGTTTTTATACATAATGGGATAAGCAAGTCTAGACAGAACAGTTCTTGCAGGATGGTGAAACAAAATGCATTTAACTAGATTAGAAACCAAGAGAAATCTTCTGTTCCAAAACATAACAGTGAAATTTCTAGATTCATTAAAGATGCAAGATAATGCACAGATCATCTAATAGCATCATATCTTGACCAGTCACAGTCACGGTCCTCCCGTTGTTCATCAATTTGCTCAAGTGGGCCCAGTAACGTCTCCATCATGAGACTTGTTGTTACTGTGCTTGGCATATCGAGTACATCACGGGTAGATTGCCAGGCTCTGCCGTGCGGGCGAGATACTCTCGGTAGCTTGCCGGGCTCTCTGAGAGGGGCAGAGGAATCGAACTCGGGTCGGCCATGTTGGCTGCGTGTAAGGCAAATGCCCTACCTACGTCTAGGAGTAAGGACTGTATGAAGATGGAGTCAAGTTAAAGAATTGAAAGATAGACTTCCAGAAATTAGAAGCAATTCACCTTCTGAACTTTTGGGGGGTATTCACTCCCCGAAGTGCTCAAGGATGACTCTTGATTCTGTGCTCAGGGATCATTTCTGCTAAAGGGACCGTAAATGCCAGTGATAAAATCCAGGTTGACCTCTTAGATGGAAAGCTTTGTGCTATCTCTTCACCCCAACAAGTATCCTTGTTCTTTAACTTACTTCCCTATGTCTTCATTTACTTTCTTTTTGACCCCGGCTATAAATGATCCTTTTACAAATTTCAAATTGTGTATATACAAGCGTAATCTCCCTCCCGAATCTTTGTAGTGAATAACGTCTTCTAAAACAAAGTTGGTTATCATGCCATCAGGTACATTTTCGGGACTCATTCTAGACCTTTGTCACAGTGACAATCATAGTAATGTGGAGGTTATCAAGATGACTGATAAGACAGGTGTTTGCTTGATATTGCTGCTTTGACAATGGTAAAGGTATAAACTAACTCATTATATCATAGTGTGCTACAGGGGATTGTTTAGGGTTTTGACTTTGAGCTCAGGGGATCACATGCATTTCCAGGGATAAACCAGGTTGGTTGTATATCAGGGTTGTCTGCATAAGGGAGGAGGTAAACTGGTCACGGTTATGGTGTTGAAAAAATATGCTTGAGAAACTGTTATTAATAGCATTGTGTCCACAGAATACTAATAAAAATTTTAAAAAATAATTTTTAGTATTTAAGGGCCATTTCAATATTTATCATGTCTATATAATTTTATACATGTGATTATAATAATATACCTATTTAAAATAATTCTATATGTTTTAAAGAGAACAAACATGTATGTGAATGGTATATGCACATATCTATATATATATCTACATACATGATTAATTATATGTAACGTATATTATTGATGAGGATGATTTTAAAATATGACACAACTAAATGTATTTTTAATATTTCCTTGTGATGGCAGTCATCATACAGTTGTGCAAGATAAGTATTTATCAATAGTTATTTTAGGTCAGACAGCATATATGTGGAAAAGTGATAATCTTTGCACTATAGCAACATTTATTTAGAATTACTTTGGTTTTGAAGGGTGCCTTCAGAAACCAAGACCAGTCATTCTAGGAGATACCAGTACATACTAAATGTATCCTCATGTGAAAAATTGTCACTCATGTTTAAAAAATAATTAAAGTTTCTGGAGAGAGCTTGTAGCACAGAAACAGTTTCCCAGCATACAGCTATCTCCAGTCAGATCCCGGGTCCCACATCCATTATAAGAGCACCCCCGCATGTATTTATTGAACTGATCTAACTATGTCTATATTTATTGAACAGATCTCTATACTCATGGGTCCATTCCATTCTCCATCCCTGTGGCATGTATGTAACCTATACGGATGCATACATCTGGTTTCAGTCCATTTGTGGCCACACAGCAGCTGCTAATTTATATAGAGTTGCTAGAGATTCAGAAGACTTGTACACATTTCTGCTCATTATGATGGCGATGTGCTCTTGCATTTTTTTAATCTTCTGTGCATTGGGCCTGCTTGCTGAACTATGGGCTGGGCTGGGCTATTTTTCTGAGTCTATGGATTGTGATAATAATACTGGTGCCAACGTGGGTTTCAAACTCCTGATGGTCATCTTGCTTCTGTGGGCAAATGAACTCTAGTGGACATGACATACCCCAAGACCAAAAGAAACTTACAGGGTGGAACAGAGAATTTGCTTTTGTGCTTGTAATTGTGTCACCATTTGTGGGTTGAAATGTGATAAGAATGCTATTGTCCGTCATAGATTGGACTGCTTATTTACTTAATATATGAACTTTATATATACATATGTATATATATATATATGGGTGTGTGTATGTGTCTGTGTGTGATATCTGAGATATCTAAAATATCTCTACCTGAAAGATAGATACTGAATAAATAGAATATTATGTGGGAAAAGTATGCACAATAGCCACCCGTGTGCAGCAAAGCACCACTGGTTTCAATTTAATCTGAATTATCTTGCCTCTTCAACCTTTTATGATGTTCATCTTTGCAGGTTCTTTGTACACATCCTTTGGGATTGAAGGTTGCTCTATTTTGCTTTCACTGTCTCCTGATGTTCTCAATAAAGTCTCAAATAAGTCTTCCCTGTTGGTATCTATTTAGTGAGCAGGGATAGCTGAATTTAATCACTGAACTGTTAAAAATGGTGGAGCTTATTAATTTGATAATAGAACGTGTTAATTCTCCACCATGCCCCAAACTGCTGCACTTTAATTAGTCTTCCCACTAGGAAAAAAATAAAGCAGCCATGTACAAAATCCGAGATTAGTCCTTAGAACCTAAGGCCACTGGTAGGCTATTTGGCGTTGTGTGACTGAAGTGGGTTTCAAGTACCTAAGGATTATCTCTATCCACTCAAATGTTTTCTGGCTAGAAAGTTAACAGCTGAACGCATTCTGAGTAAAATACTAAAGGAAATGGCTGATAAAAATATCAACGTCATATATCTGCTTAACAGAGATACAAATCTGTTCTTTCTCAAACTGCTGTTAAGCTGTCATCCACATGCTTATCACAGAAACAATTATCTCATGCTAGTTTTATCTCCAGACATTTTTCTAACCAGACAGAAAGAATCTGTGGAAGAAGGCACTGCCTCATTTGCTTTAAGGGGTTGGGGGCTGTGCTGGTTCTCATAGGACAGAAAAATCCACTTACACGTGATGTTGAAATGTAGAAATACAGGAATAGATTGTGCGTGTGATATAGACTCCATTTCTCACATCCTATATCATCTCAAATTGCTGAACAATATAGGTAAATGGTAATGAAATTATGGTGAAGTTTCCTTTGAATGTTGGTTTTCTCTCTTGTTTATGAAACTGTCAAGTGATAAACTTCTAGCAAAGTAATATTTTTTTATTGTCTGATTGTTTACAATTCCCTTAAGAAACTTAGCAGAGAAGTAAAAGGGGGCTGTTTGGTTGGAAATCAGAGAAGAATGTGTTAAGTGAGTATAAGACTGAAAATTTCTAGCTTGAATAGGATGCAAAGAAAGGAAGATTAGATAGAAAATTAAATGTAGTACAAATAGAAAAAAAAGCAATTGTAATAAAAATGAAAAATGTGTAATTTGTGAATTGTCTTAGTTAACTCATTTTGGATGGTGAATTTTCCAGACATAGTAATTTATGCCAATCTTCTCATTTTTGCATATCATCTGGTTGCAAAACTTTAAAGACTTCTTATGAAAATCAAATGAATTCTTAAAGTCACACAGAAGCCAGGGACTTTGACTAGCCTGCCGACTGCTTCTCTGTTACATAGCAGATTATGTGTTCATAATCAATAATTCAATTATTTTTCATTATTGTAAATAGAAAATGTAAGAACTGAGAGAAAATATAACCATAAATAAGTTTCCTTGTACTTTTTAAGGCATCTGCATAGAATAATTTATATAGTTATGAGAGTATGTGTGTGCTTTGTACATTGTCAAATTTGTGGCTACCATTAATGTATTTAATTAACTTTATAAAATCTAAGAAAAACTAATTAAAGGTTTGAACAGACTCCTGGAGACACTTTGAAATTCATCACAAGATAGGCAGCTGTTTTAATTCAATAGGATATCTGCTTTCTACCTCAGAAGTAATGCTTTCATAAAATATTTCTTGCTACCTATCTTACATCTCCCTAAGTAGTCATTTGCAAAACTTTTCACGCAGAAATATTTAAGACTTACGTGATAAGGAACTTGTCCCCTTATGACTGAGAAGATAAACTTTCGAATAATATGTCAAAACATCCAAGGTTCATCCACCAACAGAATGACACATAGCTCTACATGACAAACTGTGAAGGTGGGTGGTGAACAGGGAACCAGAAATGCTGCTTCTAGTAGCATCGGCTTCCTGGGCTACCCTGACTTAAATTGTGCAAGTACAGTCTTGCCCTTGGGTGTTTAAACCTACTCCTGCCTCTCCCAGTAGAATCCTCAATGTGTGTGCCTGTGTTTTATCCAATTCGCCCAAGGACATATGTGTTCATTAGTTTGAGATTCTCCATTTGTGAAGACTGGAATTTATCTTGCTGCCAGACACAGAAGGCAGGAGGAGAACGAGCCCAGAGGTCCCGCGGAGTTGTCGGGTAGTAATTGAAGGGATTTCTTTGTCAGCTGCTCCTTTGCTCACTGAGCAACACTCCAGGCTCAGGTCTTGTTGCTTCTGCTCCAAATCTCAGAGCGTATCAGGCCAAACCTGTGTGAGGGGTGGAGCCCTGAGAAAGCATGTACACAGGAGAAGGAGTTAACACAGCAAGCGACCGCTTATGGTCCTGATGGGGGAGGGGGGTGCAGGCTCTCAGACCTTCCCTGGTGCTCCAAGAAGGAATTCTAAAGATTGAAACCTTTGGGTACCGTCGGGCAGTTTGCTCCAGAGATACTAAAGGGAAGTCGTGCTAATGACTTCTCTAAGGATCATCTGCGAATTCAAAGGGGCATACAATTAGAAAATAGGTAATTTTAGGATGTCCTTACTTTGCAAAATTCTTGCTAATAAACTATCCATTCCATTGGGATTTTATGACCACATGAAATGAATGTCAGACTGCACCAACCCCTATTATATTTGCACAATATGTACAATAGGGATGGTGACATCTGCCTTGGCATTTTATTGCCACCTGGGCTGTACTTAGAAACTTTAATACATATTCTCTGAGTACATGAACTTCTGTACCATCATTTTCTATCACAGCACCCACTCATTTTCAGACACCAAAATCAAAGATTCTAGAACATAACAATAGGTAATAACTTCATCCTCAGGGGAGAAAAATGGTTAATTATATAGTATTCATCTTTCAGAGGGAAAATTATTATCTATATATTTAAGTTAAATTATAATTATTATTGTTGGTTTCAGCTCACACTCGATGATAATGAGGGCTAAGTCCTGGCCCCGTGCACAGGGTCACTCCTGGTGGACTCAGGAGACCACATGGGATGCTGGGGATCAAGGCTCTGTCTGCCAGGTGCAAGGCAAATGCCCTGCCACTGTACTATTGCTTCTGTCCTTTAAATACATTATTTTGTATCCAAGGACAGAATCCCGGTCCAGGCATATTTTTGAGATGTGCTTTACCGACTAGTCCATTTCTAGCACCGTCATGTTTTTGTTTATGGAGATTTCACTAAATTTGTTCTGATTCTTAGCTCCAATGGTTCTATAAATTGTAACAATTATTGAGAAAATTGAAGGTTTATTTAACTCTTTTTTTTTGCTTTTTGGGTCACGCCTGGCGATGCACAGTGGTTACTCCTGGTTCTGAACTCAGGAATTACCCCTGGCGGTGCTCAGGGGACCATATGGGATGCTGGGAATTGAACATGGGTTGGCCGCGTGCAAGGCAAACTCCCTACCCGCTGTGCTATTGCTCCAGCCCCAGATTTAACTCTTTATGAGAGTTAAAATGTTAATAATATATAATAGCAATATTATGCCAATGGTCTTTATGTGCCAGGAAAATTCAATAAAAGTCCTACTCTGAGCGAGTATGATTGGAGGAAACAAAACTCATGCAGCAACATATAGTTTTAAATAACTTAACTTTAAAAATTATAAAATATGTATTAATTTCATTACTTGAAAATAACAACCTATAGTCCTATAAGTATTAATTCATAAAATTTATTTCAAATGCAAATGCTAAAGAGCAGAGAATTACTCTAGTGGGTTGGGCACTTGTCTTCCATGTGGCCAACATGGACTCAGTTCTCAGCATCCCATATTGTCCTCTGAGAACTCCCATATCTAGGAGTGAGCCTTAGTGCAGAGCCTGGAGTAAAAACTGAGCATCACTGAGTGTGTTTCCAAAATAACAGCAAAGACAAACATGTGAATGCTTGATTAGCATAACTCATTTCCCCTTGGAATTTCTTTTTGAAAGCTACTATATAATATGGTAAAGACAGTAGAATTTTAGGAATGATACTTCCAGATTTTATATAATCATATATTTTGAGTTGTGCACGCTGTGATCAGGAAGAACATTATTATATTTCAATTGAAATTGTCTAGCTTTAACTTTGACACTTCACTGGATTGACTTTAGGGTGTTCCAAGAATGTACAAGAACATTGTATCTAATTTGACTTTTAAATCTTTTACCTGGAAATATGGTACATCAAATAATAACTTTTCCTTAGTTAAATGAAAGTTTTGGTATCTGATAACAGTATAATGAATACTCAGGCAGGATTTTATTATGAAAAGTTCACCAACTTTGGAATTAGCACAGCTTGCCTGAGACATAGGATCTTCTCCTTATTGGTCCTATAAACTAGGGCAGCTAACTCTGTGAACTCAATTTATTGATCTTGGACCATGGAACAATGAAGCCTAACATTCATGCTTGTAGTGAAGGCTCAAGTATGGAACGTGTGTGAAAATAACAAGCTAGTGCTTGACTATGAAATATTTTGCCAATCTGCGTTTAATCCCCAGAACCCAATATAGTCCACTACCACAACCAGGAGTAATCCCTGAGGGTACAGCCAGGAGTACGTGCTGAGCACAGAGAAAGGGAGAGAGGGAGTGAGAGAGAGAAAGAGGAGGTTGAGGAGAAGGAGGAGAGGAAGAAGAAGAAGAAGAAGAAGAAGAAGAAGAAGAAGAAGAAGGAGGAGGAGGAGGAGGAGGAGGAGGAGGAGGAGGAGGAGGAGGAGGAGGAGGAGGAGGAGGAGAAGGAGAAGGAGAAGGAGAAGGAGAAGGAGAAGGAGAAGGAGAAGGAGAAGGAGAAGGAGAAGGAGAAGAAGGAGGAGGAGGAAGAGGAGGAGGAGGAGGAGGAAGAGGAGGAGGAGGAGGAGGAGGAGGAGAAGGGGAAGGGAAAGGGGAAGGAGAAGGAGAAAGAGAAATAATATCACAAGTCTTTTGTGTCCGTGAGTATTGCATTGCAAAGATTTTGAAACCAATATATGCATGTTTAGAAAGTTCATAGCCAAACCTGCCATGCCCTACCTCAACATATATCTTTGTAAAAAAGTTGTTGTGAGAATTATATTTAATGAGATGGAAGTTTAACAACAAGAGGCAAAAAATTCTTAAAAATGTATTTGTTTCCATATAGAAATGAACTATCTCGGGCACAGTACTCAACATTTCTACTCTTATTTTTTATTATTTTTTCTGTCTATATCACAACTTGTGTGTAAGAAGGAGATACTACATGAAATCACTTTCAATATAACCAGTACAGAACATGTTTTCCCTAAAGAGCCATTGTTATTTTGCAATTTTGTGGGGAAAAAAGATACCTTAGTTGAATACATACACCCAGATCATCTTATTAGATGAAATGATAATCAGTACTAAAAATGGATAAAATCAATGAAGCTGTGTCAAGTAGTTAATGAAGCATGAGGAGTTTTTAGCCTCAATTATTTGATATTGAGCTTGAAATTTAGATTTTCTTATCTAGTTTTAGAAAGCTACAAATAAGGTAATATTTTTAGAGGTGGGGTTGGAACTTAAGCTCTCTTAAACTTTATCTGTATAAACCTTGGGAAGAGCAAATTCTAAAGGAGGCTGAAAGTCATTTTTATAAATAGAAAGCACTACTGTTTAATTTTATTAAAAGAAAATTTATCTTGATGGCTTATTTCCTTAAATACAAATACACTTTAGATTTTTAAACTGAATAATGCTGACTTGAGATACACTTAGAAATAGCTTCCATTTAACATCACTTGCAAGATATAAAACGGATTTTTGGTGACAGATGCTCTCAAAAAATATTCAGGGATCTTAGGGTCCACTTTCAGTGATACTTGCCCAATTCAGCTGAATATTTCAACGCTCAGACCTGAGTCCCCACAGTGTTCTACACCAAGTGGTGTTCTTGGAGTCCCCACAGTGTTCTACACCAAGTGGTGTTCTGGGGTCATTGGAACTGGAGATCCATTGGAACTCAGGTCTTAGCACTGCATAGAATTCTCCCCAGTTCTTTGAGCTGTCTTACTGGTTTCCATAAAACTTACTTGTATACTTAAGGGGTTGTTCTTATCTTCATTGAAAATATCACTTTGTATAAATGCTCATAATATCCCATTGTCCCTATATCTCTAGTAGGGAGAACACAAGCATAATGTACATTTTATCAGTGGAGTCCAAAGTTACAATTAACATAATCAAATTTCAATCAGGGAAAATAGGTCTTTGGAAAGAAGAAAAGTTAAGTTGGGAGGTACTAATATGGAGTAAGAATTATGGGGGAAATTTTAAAAAATACACTGTATCAAGGAACTAGTGGAGGGAGTAAGATTCTCACCTTGCATGTGACCAACTTAGGTTTGTGTTCTGCAGTTCAGATGATCACCCAAGCAAGGCTGAGGGTGATTCTTGATTGTGGAGCCAGGAGTAACGCCTGAGTATTTCCGGGTGTGGCCCCAAGCCCCAAACCAATAAATTCATAAACTCATACAGATAATAGATTTCAAATCTTCAGAATATCTGCTTTCAATTCTGAACTCAGAGGGCATCACCTGAAAACCCTATTAAATAGCCATGATTCGAGGCTAATGATTTCAGCTTCCTGTGATTAGCAATACTGATTCTTCAAGGGAACTGTTCTGACGGGTAACATATTCAAAACATGTAAGTCATTGAATGAAGGCTAAGAAAATATGAACCTGGGCAAGATCAAGGACAAATCTGAACCTAGGCAAGATCAAGGGCATTATATATAAATAAATAATGTATATATATATATATGTGTGAGTGTATATTGCATGCTATGACCTCCAGTGTACCTATATTTATGAGATGATCTTACTTTTTTGAATTTCAATTCATTCCAGAAGCTCATGAGACACTTTGTGTTTATTTTGATTGAGAAGAGGTGAGAAGAGGCAGGAGTTTCCTTCTTTCTTCTAAGTAGGTGGCTACATTTCCTAAAATGAAGGAGATTGTGAAAATGTCTGCTGTCATTAGAATGACCATGTGTCATGACTACCTAGGGAAATTGCCAGTGCACAAGTGACATCCCGTGGGATTAAGCATAATTTCCTGGCAGGAATATCACAAGATAAGTCTTCCTGTCATTCAAATCCTCATTCACATCCTTCTACATTTGAAAATGTGCATACATTTTTCATACAGGTTCTTCCAATAAAAGAGTCAGCAACATAACACAATTTTCACTTATTAAAAATACTCATTCACTTTCATCAGAAACAAAAAATAGCAAGAAAAACTTCAACATATTATCTATTACCAACTTCATCCCTAAGACCTGAATTTTGTTGTGCTCTTTACTACTCTGTAAACAATTTTGTCTCAGCTTACTATTAATGATGGAAAAAAATATAGTGTCACCATTACAAAGTGCTCTAGACACACACACACACACTCATATACAACACATAGTAAGAAATAAGAGAATATGTGTAGAATCTGGGTTCCTCATTTCTATACTTGATTATGAAGCCAAATTAGGTGTTTATGACTCTCCTGCTTCATTATCCACTATACATTTCCTTAGCCTTCAGGGAACACCTCAGAAATTGCTGGAATTTTCATGTCTGAGGATTCTATGGCGCTTTTTCCAGCATAGAGTAAAAAGAACCTTTCATTACCATCCAGTTAATGAACGTGGTAGTTACGTACGCTGTAGATGCCAGCTCACTGATCTCACAAGGTGTTGTTTTCCACGGAGCACTAAAATGTCTTTTTGATAGGTCATCTGATATTCCATAAGGGACGCATGTTAAGAGCAGGAAATCCTATGGTAAGATCACAGTGCTTTACATCTTTCGCTAGCACATACTCTTTGTTCAGTAGTAATGAGATATAAATGATGTGATCATGGAGTTTATTGATAAATTCTCAGATCCTAGAGCCAGTAGGAGCAGAAATAGTAAGAAAAAAAGATCTCTTCATTCATCATGACCTGTTTCATTGAGAAAGACTCATTGCTCTTTCTGTATTTTGAGAAATAAAATCCCCCCCCCAGGTAGTCTCATCAGCCATTCTGTTGTAGCAGATCGAAAGCAAGTTTGCTTCCCCCTCACCCCCTGAAAGGAGCTAGACACTGAAATGTGGTGGGAGGTGACTCACATGTGATGACATTGGTTACTTCTACCAATGTTTAGTCAAAGTCACAGTGTTTATTGGTGAATCCTTGTCACTTTACTGAGTAAGACATGCAACTGTAGTCAGGAACAAAGATTATAATTACCACCTTGTTGTTGGGAGGGAGAAATGACCAGATGTGTAATTATATACCAATCCAGACTTTGTGGTAAATTTTATTTTTCTGGATGATTGTAGAAATGGTAGCAATATGATTGAAAAACTAGGACAAGGGCTGGTGAAAAAAAATTGTCTGGCTAGAACTCTTGAGGTGTCTGATAATGAGATGGAAAGGTAGGATAACAGGAACGGTGGTGGTTGCCTTGCACACAGCTGGCCTGGTCTTGATCCCGGAGATCCTTTATGTCCCCCTGACCTCTGCCAGGAATAATTCCTATGTGCAAAGCCAGGAGTGACCCCTCAGCATAGCTGGGTATTGTTCAGAAACAAAACAAAAAACAAATAAACCAAAAAAAATGGCATGGATATGTGTATTTACCCATTGGGGTATTTATTAAATACTACAATTCTAAACATTCATTGATAATATAATTGGTTACTTGATATCGATCAACCCTTTTCTCAGTCATCAATGTCCTGGCCTATTGGACTAATAACCAATGTGGCCATCGGGGGAGGGATGGAGAATATGAAGTGGCTCAGCAATATAGATTTCTGCATAACAAGACTGATGTGGCTACTGTCACTCCCGACAGCCCAGTCCACTAGCAGCAAAGATTAATACTCAGTCCCCAATGCAGCACCACTCTTTTGGGAGATGAGACCACTACCTGGAGGCAGGTTGACTGACTATACTCCTCTCAACTGGTAAGTACATTTTGTTGCTCCAAGACTAGATATTAGTTATATTTGGATTTTCCTCCATGAAAGAAATGTTTCCACCCAAGCCACCACCCATCGTCATCTAGAACAGCTTGTCTTTCATCATAGTGTTTCAGACAATATCACGTCAGCTCGGGAAATTCACATCACCACAAATATGACAATAAATCTATGTGAACGATTTGACCAGTCTAACAATTGTCTGCTTCTTAGAGGAATTTGGCTAGATGGAATGGCAGGATTAGTTTTTTGAAGATTCAGTTATGAGAGATGATAAACAATGGAAAGAATCTTAGATCTCCAGGAAATAAAATATAGAGACTCAAAACTAATATCTAATAAATTGTGCAAATAAATTTGTTGAAATTAATAATCTTACATATATTTTATAAAATAGTTAAAAATTTCCATGTACACTCCATAGAAAACCCTTTTGCTTTAAATTTACTTAAAAATGTATTTATGAAGACACACACATACGTATATATATAGTATATAGGAAGGAAAATTTTGAACAGATGGTTGTTTGGCAGAAAGACATAAAATTTATTGCATAATGCATTCCAGAAAATACATTACTGTCAATATTCTAAGATTGTTTTTTAGGTTTATTCTACTGACTTTCTATGTCACAGAAGTTTAAAATTTAAACATCGTATACAGTTTTCATGTGGTCATATAAAATGACTGAATTAGTATTGCTAACTTTTATTTACTAATATTTATAATAATGGTTTTATAAGTATTGATTTCAAATTAATTATTCAAATTCTGAGTGATATAAGATCTGGAAATAAAAATTGTTCTTAAAGCAATACTTAATGGTCCAAAAACCTATGAACATTTTATTGAAATAAAGGACAAGCTGAGTCAGAGTTTTTTAGGGTCACTTAGAAAATTTGAAACTCATTTAATATCCATGTATAATGCAATATTTATTAAAAAGAAAAACAATATACTACTTTGGTATTTTATGCATATTATTAAATTTAGGGAAAACATAGCAATTATTCATAGCTTTTTATTTTTTAAATAATTTGGACGGGCCACACCTTGTGGTGCTTAGGGTTTACTCCCGGCTCTGTTCTCAGGGATCACTGCTGAGGGGCTCAGAAAATTGTGTGGGGTGCCAAGGATTAAAACTTGGTTGGTCATATACAAGGCAAGGGACATTCTTTCTGTGTTACCTTTCGATTCCCAGAACTTAAAACATAAATATTTAGATAAGAGAGCATTTAATTCAAAAACCAGAGACTGCCATACAGTGAAGAATTATGAGCACTTTATTTTTCTTCTAACTCACTGTAATTTCACTTTAAATATTGAATGCTGTAGATATTTACTAATACTAATGCCACAGTGTGTAGGACGTTTGTCTTGCTCTCGGCCAAACCAGCAGACCTGGGTTCAATTCCTCTGCCCCAGCAAGCTACTGAGAGTATCTCGCCTGTACAGCAAAGCCGGGCAAGCTACCCATGACATATTGGATATGACAAACACAGTAAGAACAAGTCTCACAATGGAGAAGTTACTGGTCATGCTCGAACAAATCAATGAACAATGGGAGGACAGGACAGTACTCATGCCTATAAAATTCAATGAAAGATAGTATCTAATGTAATTTCACTTTGACTATGCATAGTTGTTCTTGTAAATAGATGAGGATTTTTTAGAAGACTAGAAAAAAAGCATATAGAATTAACTTCTGATATTTTCACATTTTCCTTATTCAGAAGTAAAGACAGAATTTGAGACCTGGGATTTTATTCAAATTTTGGAAGTGGGTCTTCAAATATCTATTTTAGTGGACTCAACTGGCTCGTAATGAACTTGAGTTGGAGGATGTTCCAAGACAGAAATATAATAGCACCTTACCTGACATTCTCACCTGCAGAAAACATGGCCAATGTTAAATAACAATAATTGATGGTCCCTATAATTCTGGTGGCCCCCAATATATCTAATATTCATCAGAGCAAAGTTTGCGCTTTAACACCTTGGATCAGACATATAATATTGGTTTTGGGCAATACATGTGACCCCAATCAAAACAAAGATCTTCTAGTATTTTCCACTACTGACCTATAATATTTAATGCATTTATCTAATTAATTTTGATCCATTTTTGATCAAGACAGTAATCTGCAAGGCTCTGCAAGCATTAAGCAGTTTAAATTACTATTGCATTTTCATATGTCAAAGTTTTCACATCCTTCCGGTTTTAAATTCTATGAATTTCTGGCACCAGTATCTTGATGAGTTTTCATCAACTGTAGTTTCTAGCTGCGAACAATTTAAACCATGCCCAACTACTGAAGATAAACTATTTTTCCCCTAAGGTTTGGGAGTAAAGTTTAACTTTCAAATATTTATCCAAAATTGTTTCTGGTTGTTGGAGTTCTTTGAGAATAAAAACCTATGAAAATTCTCCAATTTTTGTGATCATAAATAAGTTTAGAAATTCTGTTGCTATTTCATTTTTTCTTCTGAGTACTTGGATTCTCTCTGAAACTTAAGTTTGGGTTTTAATGCAATGAAGACTGGGTGGTAGGAAGTAAAAAGAATCATATCCTTACTGTGAGGCAATTTTTCATAGGAAAAGATTGTTAAAACAGGCTGGGAAATAGACATAATTTTTCTATTTTCTCTCACAATCAAATTAATTTCCCAATAATTTTAGTAAAAATAATTAACCTTTTATTCAAAGTCCCTAAGAGAACTTGAGTGAAGCTTGAACACTGGATAGTAGAGAAATGGACAGTGACCAGTAAAAGGGAGAAGCAAAGAAGAGAGTCACTGCATGCCACCTTGCTGGTGCAAGTGTCTGTGTTTCCAGTTGAAGGATGTAAAACCTCAGATGCAACCCTTTCACCTCTGTCCCATCCTCTCCAATTCTCAATATGTGACTATAGGATGGAACTGACTTGTATTTGATTCAGCTGGATTTGAGACATACACTTCGGGGCAGCCTCATGTCTCAGGAAGTTTCAGGAAAGATACGTGGGGATTCTCTAGACTGAGCTCAATTTTGTCACTTTCCTTTACTTCCATTGTCTAAATATTTTAGCTCCCTCCCACTTTTGCTGACTGCTTAGTGACAAGGAGGCCCATTTCTTCCAAATATGAAAGCAACAAAGCAAAACAATAAAACAAATAAATGGATCTTCCTATGGGATGACCACATACTTGTAAGCAGGTATATCCTGCTTGTGTTATTTCTTTCAACTCAGGTTAGAGGGATTGTGATGTGCAGCACAATTGCTATTCACTGGGAGGCTGGGGACACATTCATACGACATAGTTGTGACCCCACCCACCCCTTATGCAGAGAGCAAGGCTCACAACTAAAACAAAAACAACAGACTCCAGTTATGCTAGTAGTAGAGAACAGGTACCCAGTGTATAGCAGGGCTTTCTCACCTTGCGAAGGTCTGCAAGGGCATCAATAGGACCTTACTGTGGGGAGCCTGAATATGTGCCAACAACAGAGTACCAGGATATCTACTGGAGGCAGGCTTCCCTCCACCTTATGATGGCTTTGATCAGGGAAAATGCCATTAATGCCAATATCCCCTCTTTTCCAGTAGCTATAAGAAGTATGTCCTATATCTTGCATTTACGATTAGTTTCATTTAACAGATTTTTAGATGAATCTCTGAAGACCCCAAATAAGCTGAAGACATACTTGGTGCCATTGTATTTTGAACTTACATGAGACCAAGTGACCTGGAGTAAAAGGCTCTATGAATTAAAAATATGTCTTTCCCAGTAGTTCTAAGGCTCCTAGTTTTCTGGTTGTCCTTAGTCTTTGGCAAAACAAAATATTTAAGTCTTAATTATGCCATATTGATTTCTTGGATTGTTTTCACTAGTTTTCTGGTGCCATAAAAATGTATAGAGATATTAAATTATACTTACATAAGATTTATTCACTTTCACACTTTGTAAAATCCTAAAATAATCTATGGATTTATTTGCATAATTGTGTTTCAGCAATGCTTAATTGGAATATTTATTTTGAGCATCAGGTAAATGGTTTAGTGGTAAAATACAAGTCATACATGTGTGAAAGCCTGGGTTAGGAACCTAACACAGCAACACATACAAGAACATTTATTTTTTTATGATTAATATTCCTAGTTTTATAGTTGATGGACTGAACATAAATTAACAATGTATAATATTAGATAAAATTATTTAATATAACAATACATCATTTAATATAATAATATTAGATAAAATTATTATATTAAGTGACATAGCTTTATAGATGTTTATAATTCTAAAAGTTTTCTTTTAGACCTATAAATGTTTTCTAAGACAATGTAAAGTTTTCAATATGGTGTCAGTAAAATAAACGTTTCTAGAAAATAGACAATTATGTTATTCAAACAAATATTTAGTCTATCTTACATACGGTATCAATCATATACATGAATAATGTACTGATTTTTTGTGACTGAAAAATTATGGAATGCGTATTTTTAACATAAAACTAATTTAAATCAGAGGCAAGAGAGAAATAGGACAGCATGTAGGGTACTAGTCTTGCATGTGGCTTACCCAGGTTTAATTCCTGGCCCCCAAAATGATCTCCTGAGACCTGCTAGAATCATTACTCAAAAGCAGAACCAGAAGTAGTCCCTGAGCACAACAAGGTGTACCCCCCACAAAATTATAATTTGCATGGATATGAATATAGCTATTCAGTTCTCCCAAAGAGGAATCGAAAGAGCTATGCTTGGAATACCACGCTTCACTCAAATGAGAGAAAGAATCCGGAGTTCCGACCTTTGTCGAAGTTCAAGAAACAGGGATGCTGTCTCGTTTGTCAAGGCATCGAAAATCAGATGAGCTGGACATGTAATGAGATTTAGAGTTGACCACTGGACTAGAGCCATTACCGACTGGATTCCATAGGACGTCAAAAGATCACGTGTCCGCTCACCTATGAGATGGTCAGACTTCTTCGTCAAGACCCTGAATGATTGACTTGAGGCTCTTCATGTTCCTAGAATGAGCAGATGCCATTGGGCTACATGAGCACACGACAGGGATGAATGGAGACGTTACTAGAGCCCAGTTGAGCAAATCGATGAGTAACGGGATGTCAAGTGATCAAGTGATGAATATAGCCAGATATATATTTCATCAAAAGAAGTTAAAAAATTCATCATGCTGTAGTTAAAATAGAAATTACTAATTGCTTAGTGCTACTTTGTCTTTGTTTATGATTCCTTCACCCTTTTGTTCTGTCAGCTTCTCCTGATGCCATGAAGCTGCAGGGGTCACACACAGCTTGTCTGTGCTGCTACAATATTTTGCTTATCGTTCTTGGTGGGGTCACACACTTTCACTGTGGTTCTCAGCATATGCTCATAATGTGATGGCATTGGTGACTCTGGTGCCTATATCTTTTTTATTTACAGACATACTTTTGAAATTTGAAAAATCTGCTTAGTTCCATTGATCAAGTGTTAGTAACATGAACATTTTCATTTAGTCTATGCATTTTGGGTAGCTGTCTATGGTGTGTAATCAATACATACTTGGCACTGTTTGTAATATCTTTATAATGAACTCAAAAAATTACTTCACTAAAATCTTTATATTTTAAAAAATGTTTCTCATTAATGGATAGTCTGAAATACAGGTGGGGTCGACTTTGGCTTGTTAAATCTCATTCTTACTAGTGTACCATGATTCTGTTCCAGCTTATTATCAGGCAATACTTGTGTATCCTCTATCTCTGACTGCTGAGTATGTCAGTAGCATGTCACTCACATCACTGTGGTATATTATATGATGCATGTAAATATGAGGAATTTCACATCAGATATAGCTTGCTGCTTTTCTTTTATTCTTATCTATTAATGTTGATTCTCCACTTGCTGTCCTTCAACATCTCATTTTTATTTCTTCATTATTAAATTCATCTTAGCTAAGATCTATTACATTTATAAAGACCTTTATGACTTTTCCAAATTTCCTGAAATACTCAAAGGGATATAGAGATCACTAATTTTTACAGGAGAATTACATAAACATATATCAATGTGAATGCAGTTATAACTTGCATACCAGAATTTTAAGAAACTTTTTATAGGAGCAGAGAAGTATCACAGATTTTATCCACTTGCCTTGAACCTTACTGACATCCAGTTCTATTCATGAAAGGCATATGGTTACTTAGAAATTACTAGGAGCGATCCTTGAACACAAACTTGAAATCAGTCCAGGGGGAAAGAGGAAGAGGAGGAAAAGGAGGAGGAACAGTAGAAGGTGGAGAAGGAGATGGAAGAGAAAGAGGAAAAGGAGGAGAGTAATAAAGAGGAGGAGGAGAAGGAGAAGGAGAAGGAGAAGGAGAAGGAGAAGGAGAAGGAGAAGGAGAAGGAGAAGGAGAAGGAGAAGGAGAAGGAGAAGGAGAAGGAGAAGGAGGGGGAGGAAGAGAAGAAGGAGAATGAGAAGCAGGATGAGAAAAAGAGGAGGAAGAGGAAGGAGAAGAAGAGGAGGAAGAAGAAGAAGAAGAAGAAGAAGAAGAAGAAGAAGAAGAAGAAGAAGAAGAAGAAGAAGAAGAAGAAGAAGAAGAAGAAGAGGAAGAAGAAGAAGAAGAGGAAGAGGAGAAAAAAGAAGAAAGGAAGAAGAGGAAGAGGAGGAGAAAGAAGAAGAGAAAGAAGAGGAAGAAGAAGAGGAGGAGGAGAAAGAAGAAGAAAGAAAGAAAGAAAGAAAGAAAGAAAGAAAGAAAGAGAAAAAAGAAGAAATGTAGCACACTGAGGCATAATGAAGCATTGTATTTGACTTAAGTACTCATGACATTTTATCTGAATCTTTATACAATATTGAAATAACTTTAGAGAATTTAGTTGTCATCACATATCTTCTCTCCCATGTTCTCAGATTATAGAAATGACTGCAGTAGTGATATGTTCCCTGATCTATCTTAATCCAAGGGAATAATGGACATTGTGCATATGCAATATCAAGATTCAACTTGAGCCCAGTGATAGACTTATAAAGATGAAAATTATTTGTTTCTATTTAGTGTCCAGAAAACACTTTTCACAAATACTATGCCCTGGAAATTGATGCTTTATTTCACTATTTTGGTCATTAATTTCCCCCTAAAACTTTTTCTATAGTATGAATGTTCACTTTCACCTTAATTTTGAGATGACTTAAAATTTAGAAAATCATTTCTTTAACTTTTCTACAAATGTCAAACTCTGAGAGTGTTGGTATATAAGAAATTATAGAAATTATGATTAAATTAATTCAAATCAGTTAATAAAATTAGGCCATCTATGTTATTGATACTTAAAATAAGTGGTAAGGAAATAACATTTTAGAGTTTTATGTGTATGAATTTGAAATATAGCTTAAAGTAGAAATTGGAGTATAAATACAAATTATCCAATAAGTTAGAGTTAACATTGTCATATAAGAAGTGTGAAGGGCTTATAATGAGGGAAGACATGTTAGCAGAGACAAATCAGGGGTAGTTACATTAGGCAGATTTATTAGATGAGAGGCATTTTAATAATCTGAGGACTGGTAAATATGTTATATATGATAACAATTAATAGCATGTATCCTGGGTGTAAAATGTGAGAACAACTTTCCAGGAAGCATACCAATTTGCCATATTTGTGTGAAGATGCGGTAACTTTATCATTTCTTAAAGCAATTAAACATTTTCAATAACTTTCCAACAATAGAATATTCTTTGATTTTCTAATTCTTGAAACTCTCCCAATAATGGTTCTCGGTTCACTATGAGAAAAAAGAAACCAACTGTGAATGGGATCATGTTCTTCTTGCAGAGCTGAGTGAGTGAAGGCCCTGCAGGATCATAGAGGTGCTGTTTCCAAGTACCTTCTGATGAGAAATTGAGAGTAGAACAGACCAAGTGAGGAAATTAAATCCAAAACTGTGAATATTTTTCCTAATCACATGATTCTTAAAAGTTATTGAGGTTTCTTTTCCTTTTCTTTTTCTTTTTCTTCTTTTTTTTACTTTTTCTTTTGAGTCAGGACTTTATCAGACTCACAATAAAAGAGTTGCACTGAAAATTTGAAAAGGTTCAGAAAAGACTGTGTGAAAATATTTCTTAAAATACAGAACCAATTTCATGAAGTCAAAGGATAATCCCAAGGGAGAGATCTACTAGTTATTGGTCATCAGCAGCCTGTAATTATCTATATCAGGTTTTCTTGCCCATTCTCCAGTTCTACTCCCCTTCAATTTTATCTCATTTCTGTGGGTCATTTGTCCTAAAGGTTGGCCCCTTGCAATGTCCTAGGAGCCTCATTTAAGGATCAATTATCTATATAATTGACTTGGAATTCAATAAGAGGTAACACATAGTGGAGAAAAATATAGAGAAGTGAATGAAGTTTGTCCTGTAATGAAGAGAAAGTTGATGTGAAGCATCACACCTACAAAATCTGTTTAACTTTTAATGTCACTGACAAATTGAATCACACCAGAGAAGGATAAGAGTGGATTAAGAGGTCATAGACCTACAAGGATCAATTGGAAGGGCAGGAAATAAACTGTGTTGAGATTGGAATGGAGGGAGAATTGGTCTATGTTAAAAGAGTTACTTAGAAAAGCTTTCAGATAGTGAAATGAGAGAATATTTTTAAAAATTAGTGGAATTGGAAGGCAGAGGAAGAACTAAAAAGTTTACATCTATGCAATTCATAATACTTGCTAGCTTTTAGAAACGCTTGCCCATCCAACTGTATTTGATTATGTTATCTATCCAGGGCTTTTATCTTGGGTTACTTTGAAAGTTACTATACTTGTTTCTCTATAAACTACATATCTCTGCACAATAAAATGGGTACTAAAGGGGCGACAGTGCTAGTATGACCCTGGCTTTTGCCCATGATAAAGCTGACCTGGCTTTGATATCCAGCTCACATATGTTCACTTGAGCATCACCAGGAGTAAATCTAGAGTGCAGAGTCAGGAGTACCCTGAGCAACTGTAGGATAACAAATGATTTGTCCTTTCTCCCTTGCCACAAGGAGCTTAGGTTCATTGAGTCACACCCATCACAGTGCTCACAAGTCACTCCCATTCCTTTGTTTATGTGGAACCACTTCTTTATACTCTCTTCTCCAACGAGTTAATCAGCTTTTCCCCTAATCAGAATCTGTTAGTTGTAAAGTCAGACCCTTCTAGGACACTGAACTTGTATTGCAAGTTAATATTGCCTTTCTTCTCTCCTTATGTCTTCTGAATAGTTTACTTTAATGCAATGTCCTTTTTGTATAGATGCAGGAAGACAATTAATATTATGCGTTGTAATTTAGGATTTAATTGGCTTTGAACATTATTCATTCCTGGGCATCTGCTTTCTCAACTTAAGACTCAGTTGCCCTCACTTCCTAGCACCCCCAAAAGCAGGATCCCGATGAGGGACTGGATGCAACCAGGGCAAGTGGTAAGTTATGTGCTAACCTGGCATGGAGATGGGCCAGGCGAAAGCACCATAATTCTTAACTATAAGTTAGGAGTTTGATCATAGACAAATGCTGTCAAGATCCAAAATTGACTAGGGCCCTGCTAGGGATAGGAAAGACTATCTGGCCTGAGGCACTGTAGTCTGAGATAGAGATGGCCCTAGGAGAGCAATTCTATAAGCTTAAAGGATTTCTTACTCTGTCCATACAAAATATTTTATTTTATGTATGCTTATATATTTGTTGGACAAAGAGAGGAGAAACACACCCAGGGGATTCCGTTCTAGGTGGGTTGATCTGCTAAATGAGAATCTGTCCTAGAAGCTGCTTTGCCGGAGGGAAAGAACTCTACCCCTATTGATTGTGATCACACCTACTTTTAATTGTTACCCCAACCTGTTGGGGCTGGACTGAACTGTCAAGGTGAGCCCATGTAGACTGCACCACACAACGGGCAGGAACATAGGGACCTATGAAAATGGGTGAGTTTTCTGGTGTGTCCTGGCTAGTTTGGGAGAGGCTGAACATTTTTCCCCTCAAACTGCCTTCAGTAAATAATTTCAGTATATTGTAAGAAGCAGTTTTCCTTTTCTCACAGAGACCTGGCTGGTCTTTGACATGCAGATCTCAGGTGCTAACCAGGCCTGATATTTGGGATATAGATTCCAAGCTTTAGCCAGACTAGTCTTTGGGATGCAAATCCAAGTGCTTGTAGCCCAAGAAAGATTTCAGTTTTGGTCTTGTATCTTCTTTCCAGATCCAAAATTACTGTCCTGCATATGTAAAGAAACAATGTAATAGGTATGGTGCTGTCAGCAGTTCAATCTGTGAGGCGAATGCATTAGCAGCCTGATGGCGCCTTCAGATTTCCAGATACCCCCAAATTGCTGCTGTGCCCTTGTCAAGACCCCAAAAACTTGGAGCAAAGTTTACCAAAAAAGCAAATGGCCAAAAGTTAGGTATGTGGGAGACACACCAACAAACCACCTCGGGCTCAGCTATATAATTGGTGGCATGACCTCTCTGGTTCCTGATTGAACTGCTTTATGCCATGATCCCAGAGACTCAGAAACAAATATCAAAACCCAACAGCTTTTGGCAGAAATGTAGCCGGTCCCTGCAGTAGGTTACCGATGCTCGGCCAACCCAGGTGGGAATAGGTTCCGTGCCTTGTCCTGTTCCCCCTGGCGGCCCGATGGCAGCCATCCTCCAGAGGTCACTAGACAGTCAGGTTTGGGCCCGCAGTGACAAGACACGCGGGACCTCACGGGATGAGGGTGGAGCCGGTTCTTTCCTCCCCAGCCCAACGAGACCCAGAGTCGCCGCCAATGAATGGCCTTTCCGGCTCCTGATCAAGATGCTTAATGGCCATGATTCCAGAGACTCAGGAACAAATCTCGGAACCCAGCAGGTTTGGGCAGAAATTCCTCCAGATTTATGTGTTAAAATTTTGGAATTTCAAAATTGTGTGGGCACTACTGCAGTCATGTGACATCATATGTTATTCTTAACCAGAAATAGAAAACAAATTGTATCCTGTTGACTTTTCAGCAGATCTGAGTCTTGTGGTAAAATCCCAAATAATATTGTTGGGTCTGGTGTCAAAATATTGAATGCGACCAAAGTAAAGAGTTATTAATGTGGAAATCATCTGCCCCACATGTAGAGGGAGCGTGTGGGATGTGTGTATAGTGGGGTTTTTGGTGGTGAGAATGGGCGCTGGTGAAGGTATGGGTGTTTCATTGTATGACTGAGACTTAAACCCGAAAGCTTTGTAACTGTTTTCACGGTGATTCAATGAATAAAATTATAAAAAAATGAAAAAAAAAGTAAGGTGGAGTTCATGTTCAATTCACTCAGCTAATTGGTGGCTGAATAAATAGCAGTACTCCTACATAAAAAAAAAAAATTTAAAAAAAGAAACAATGTATGTTTTACTGCCTCAGTATTTTTCCTGTAACTCCTTTTGATGATGTCACTGCATTGCTCCCTTTAGAGACACCATGATAAATATAAGGAGATTTCAGGGCTCTCTAGGGGGTCACAGGTCTGAGACAAGCTGGGCCCTCCATAACATAAATTTCTGGGATATAATGAGACTGTAAAGTGTGCTGGGGGAGGCAGAGGAGAGACGGGAGTGAATGGAGAGTGGATTGGAATAAACTGCAGCTAAGACCAACGTACCAGGCCCTCGTTTCCTCCCGTTGCCTGCCATTGCCATCAACCTCCCTGGAGAGGGGGAAACGGTCTGAGACTAACAAACGTGGGTGGCAGGAGAGATAGACCACTGCTGTCCTTTTGTGTTTACACAAGCAACCAAAATGGTAAAATAAAATAGGGTACAATAGAGCAATTAGTCCATGTCTAAGAAATTGAGGCTTTAAAATTTGCTTAGTATGTTCATTTATACAAATTAGTAGGAAACCCAATTTAGTCTTTAAAATACAGATATTATAAAATATGTGGAATATATTGTAATAAGAGTGTGGTTAGCTTTACTTTAGATGTAGCTTCACTAGATAGGAAAGGAAAGATGTTTACAAGAAAATTCTGATTGAATGGACGGGTAAATAAAATCGGCAATATATGATCTTAGTAGCAGAAGCAAGATCAAAAGGTTACTGTACATTTAAAGGTCTAACCTTTTTTTTTTTTTTTGACTATTTACTCATCAGAGTCCTGAGTGCATGGATTTAAAACCAGGACCTTTGATTTCACTACTTTGGTGAGATTTCCAAATGGACAACTTAGGGTAATGTAAAAAAAAATCATTGTTACTAGTAATATGGCTCTAGGACTCAGTTTCTCCTTGATATGGTCCCAAATCAGTTTTAAGCATTTTAACCAGGCCCTATGCCACTGTGAAATGTCACGGTACCCTGGTCGGAGCAGTTGAGATTTTTGATCTTGTGCTAAATTGGGTTCACTACGGGATACAGCTGGTCTATAACAGAGAAGAAAGGTCTGCTGTGTTGGGTGTGGGCACCGCTTTAATAATCACAGCAATGTGCGGGCTTGGCATATCATCAAATATTCTTTTTGAACCTGTCTGATCACTTCCAGAGTGGGGAGGTTCTGTTTTGTTATGGTTCATTGGCCATCGCTGGGAAAAAAATGCATGCATTTTAATGGAGTACTGGTTAGCGCTTAGTCATGTGTAGAAGGAACTATTAAACATGGACAAAGAAGGATGTTCATCTTTGTATTCTAGTAATGGAGACATAAACACATTTAAACTTTTGGAATAAAGGTTACATTTCAAATGGCCCATTGTAAGGCAAACATATGGAAGCAAACCAAGTATCTAGAAAGAACAAAGCCCAGATTCCATGAGTTTCAAACTTATCCCAAGGAAGAATCCAGCTCAATGGCCAAAGTTCTTAGACAGTCTTTTGCTAAACATCTACCTTTAAATCTGAAAATTCTATTTGAATATGTGTAATTTTGCCTTTAAATCTCATAACATAGAACATCTTAAGACATTAGAATTTCTATTTTCAATTTCTTGGTTTAAATATATATCTATAAAGTTACATTATGTTTGACAGTCATCAATTTTAAATACTAGGGTCATTATTCATCTCCCCAACACAAATTCTGAAACGGATATGGAAAATAATACTATTCACATATTTTTTGGTAACCCAAATAATGCAGTAAGTTGAAGGTTTTCAGGATAATTTTTCCAGCTTGAAGATCTTCCAGAGTCCTTTCATTTTCTTCCTTTTTTATTCAAATGTCTAATGGATACATGTAGGTCACCCATCACCACTTTTAACAGAGATGGAAATGCATGTTTCTCTTCTCTTATTTTATGTCAGATGAGATTACATTTTGACATGAAATTTTCTGAAGCGCTTTGCATATGTAGAGGAGTATTTTTGTTTAGCCTGTAATATGAAATCCATATATAGGGAGGTTAGGGTTTAAACAACAATGTAAGTTACATCAAAACAAAATTTTTCTTATATCTTGTTTCACTTACGATTTTTAATTCCTGTAATAGCAACATGGGTATTCCAGCTCTAGAAATTAAGCTTGTATTCTAGACATGAAGACAATTTAGTGACTGAAGCAAAAGATGGAAAGGCATATGAAATTTTGCATCAGTATCTCATTTACTAATTTTTAACTGTCCTAGTTCTAAAAGTCCTACCTGCAACAAATTTGGGAATATTAATATTTCAAACTGCATGCAACTTCATTCAAAATGAATAGATACCAAGTAGAAAAGATACATTCTTTCTACTGTTATTTAATGTTAATAGTATAAAAATACCCATAATTATATCAAGTACAAAGTTAATATTTATTACTTAAGGAACACAAGAGAAAAAATAATTACTTAAGATTAACCAGAACTGTATTCCCTGAATGAAAATTTGATAATGATTAGATTCTTTTCTTTCTCTTTTTCTTGCTCTTTTATACATGTTCTGTTCTTTCTCTGTATTTGCTTCATTTAATTTTGTGAAAATATTTTTGAAAGGAATATAATATCAGAGAGAATTTTTAAAAAATCACTATTATTATTTTCCAATGATATGTGATATTTTTATTTTTATTTATTTCAATATGTGATACTTTATTTTACTTCACAATCACGATCACGACCATCCGGTTATTCATCGATTGCCTCTAGCAGGCCACAGTAAAGTCTCCTTAGTCCTAGCCCTGAGATTTTTTAGAAAGTGTCATATTCAAGGCTCTTTCAGAGTTAGGAGAATGAGACCCATCAGTATTACTGGTATTTGGCATATTGGGTATGACACGGGGAGTTTGCCAGACTCTGCCGTGTGGGCAGGTTACATTCAGTAGCCACCCAGTTTGTCCAAAGTAGGAATGAGATAATATTTTACTTCAATTCATTTTTATCATAATACCAGAACTTAAATTATTCACAATATAGTTATTTCAACATCAAATCACACCAGTATGACCTTTCCCTTCACCAACATCCACAGTTTTTCACCCACAACCTCAGTCTGCTTCCTTGCAACATCAAACAAATTTACATCACACCATTTGCTGTAACACAAAGGCAAATGAAACTGTCAAATTTAGATCAATAAAAGTCAATTTTGATCACTGTTATATCTCTCAATGTCATTAGTAAGTCACTGAGGACTTCCTGGCTGGTTAGTGCTAGTGGACGCTTCATTGTTATTGTTTAGGCTCTGGGCTTGGTGGTCTTCTATATGACTTTCCAGTGAGATTCACTCTGATGCTACTGGGCTGAGGGTACTAGAATTTGGAGGTGTTGTGACCACATGGTCTTGGAGCTATTGAGCTGGATTGGTTTGGTGACCTGACAGTTTGATGAGGTTCAGTTAGGCCATGCCTCTGTGGGAGGCTGTGGGGTGTTGTGGGGACTGCTGCTGTGCCTTGTGCTACAGGAGAAAGCGAAGTCTACCCATCCCATTCCTACAGGGAGCGGAGAATACCCAAGAGTTGTCAGCCCAGACCCATCTACTTGGAAAGATTCAGTGGCATCACGTTCTTTCCGTGTGGGTCATGTTCTGGTTGTGGATCTGGACCATTTCTCTGTGGGCACGATGGTAAGTGTCTGACAGATGATATTTTAAAATGGAGTTTTTTTTCTTTTTCTTTCTTTCTGGGTCACAGCCGGTGATGCTCAGGGGTTACTGCTGTCTCTGCACTCACTTAGGAATCACTCCTGATAGTGCTTGGAGGACCCTATGGGATGTTGAGAATCAAACCTGGGTCAACTGCGTGCAAGGCAAGTGCCCTGCCAGTTGTACTATTACTCTAGCCCTTAAAATGAAAACTTGAAAAACTATTTTGTTTTTTGTTAAATGCTTTTATCTCAATAAGATAAAAGTTGCTTGCCTTTATCTTATTGATAATTTTAAATCATACATATATATATATTTCCTATTTATATCTTATAAATTCTGTAGAATTCATTTTAAAAAGCAATTTATTTGGAGACTCTGCAATGAAGGTGGGTGAGTTATACCCAGCCTTGCTCAGGGTTTTCTCCTGGATCTGATCTCAGGATTAACTTGACAGTACTCTGGGGAAAATATACGGTGCTGAAGATTCAAACCAGAGTCAGCAGCAAGCAAGACAAATGCCTTACTTCTTGCACCATGGCTAAAGCACGCAAAAGTAGCAGCTCAATTAGTTTACACCTCCCCTCACTATCTAATCCACCTTAAAACTCTTGCTATTTGGTAGATAGAGCAATCAATCGCTTATCATTATCTTAATTAACAGTTACTCATCTATGAGAAGTACTTATTCTTTTTCTCTGTGGGACAATCCACTCCTGGGAAAACTCAAAATTCTTTGCTAGTTATTTTCTTCTCATTTTTCAAGTCTGTCCATTCCTTTTTCATCTCTAGAGGACACTTTCTGGGCCCTAATTTTCGTCATCTAGTTTAGAAAGTATTTGTTTGTGCTGGTCATCCCACACCCCTCCTGTTGCAGGGTCTTTGATTTCTGGGAAGAATTGACAAAGGCAGAGATCAAGTGATCAACGGTGGTTCCATCACCAATGTCTCTATGCCAATGATACCTGAATTCCCATTCGATAATTGTTCATTGAATAACCCTGAGCAGAAAAGAAACTTAATGTGAGTTCCTGGTGTCTTCTTAAAGCCCTGATAGGACATTAAATGTTGCAAACATCGTTTGTATCCCAAAAGTCTCTTTTACTCAGAAACCTCAGTTCAGGCTCCATTCTACCAAGTGCCTTGTGCGTGGATTAGGAAGGTATGGGATAACTCACCGCTCCCATCCCCTGCCAGTTTTTAGCCTATTGAGAAATTTCACCGGGAACCTAAACTGGGGTCAAGAGACTGAGCTATTCTTTGAATCACCACCATCCATGAGTCTCCTGTCTTCCCAGACTCTCCTTATGTCGCCTCCAGTCCGTCTCTCCATTCCCAAATCCACCCCTCTCCACACTGCTTTGCAATCTGAGTTTTGTAATCCAAGGGCAAGTGTTCATTACTCTTCAATACTGCCCACCCCCTTGTGGGGCATGACTCTCTTTTGTTCTCTTGAAATCAGGCAGTGTTCTTCCTCTGACGTTTCCACTTACCATGAAACCTCCCATTTCCATGTTTCCATGCGCATTTAAGGCTCTTTTTAGTGAAAAGTATTTTGGTGAATAGGCTTTGACTCTTTCCCTTGGCACAGAAGAGATGCATTACTGCACAGACTCAGAACCCTGATCCTGTCCCTCGCAGCACCATGGAATGCACCACTGCAGAACACAAGCTGGCCGGTGCTTTCAGGGACACGCTCTGGAAAGTGCACTCAGACTGACTCAGCTCTCTGGCCTCATCTCCCCAACTCCCCTGAGCGGACCAGAGGGAGGCTGCCTGGATCTGGCCAGAGCCTATGCCTGAGTGTGGACGCCCCACCTCAGGGCAATGATGGACCCTGATGTCAACCAGGATCTCAGTTCCTCCCAGCTTTGAATCTCTGTAGCTTTAGTTCCCCAAGTTAAACTGAAAAGGATGTTGTCTTACTATGCAGTGTGTTTCTAAAGATTTGTTAGTGGAGTTATACAATGGGTTATCAAATGCACTTCTAGTTCCTCCAAACCATAATTTTGATTTGAATACCATTAAAAAAGCTTTAAATTAAGGTTAGAATTTAGTGGACTAACATAGGGCCAGAGATAATACAGCAGGTGGGATAGTTACTTCGCATTCAGTTGACACTGCTCTGCTTGTGGTTTCCAAGCTCTCCAATAGTGATTGCTGAGAACAAAACCAAAATTAAGTCTTGAGCATAGCCATATATGGTCTTCCAAAAAATTAACTAGTTAATTAATAGGAATAAATAATAAAGATTTAACATCAACAGAAACAACGTTGAGTGCATTTTTCTATTTTAACAACTTAAAAACAAGTACTTGCGTGTTTTAAGTATTGAGAGCAATTTTGTGATAAGAGCACTTGATCTGTAGACGAATCATTTGACAGTGTTTTATAACTTCTTTTCAGTTTAGTGAATTTCTCAGTATTTTTGGAGGAAAGCTTTATTTTCCTTAAAGAAAAGCATTTAATTTTGACATTTCTTTGATTGTTTGCCATCAACAGTATCATTTATCTCTCTTCACAACCTGTGCAGGTAGAAAGTAGAACACTTCCGACTAATGTTCTCCTCTAACTTCTGTGTATATGCTACCCTATAACTGCTGAGACATTTATATTCTTGTCAAAATTACATGAAACCTAGGACTGCCCACTTTTATTCTGATCTTGGTTATACTCTTGGTAATTTAGGTGATCTCTTTGAATGAAATCCTCAGATTCTTCATGAGAGCTGATAGAAGTTAAAGATAGGAGAAACTGCACTGCATCTTCTCTGAGAGGTGACAGTGGGCTTAGAGGCTGCTCCAGCCACAGTGCTCCTGGGGTACTCCCAGAGAAGCTTTGGGAGCAATGCATTGGAGAGGGAGTATGGAACTCAGTCCTGAAGACTCTGTATCAGCCCTTGGAACCATCTGCCTGGACAGGAGACTGCATATGTGCTGATGCCTAGTATCTGCACACCATTCAAGGAAAATGGAATCCGTGGAACAGAATGACTACCGCACATTTATAGGACACCCCATAGCCCCAAAGAGTAGAGCCCAGTCAGGGAGATGGAGGAATGTTTCACACAATCCCCTGCATTCCTATATGCCACTGGGTGACTGGAGTTTCGAGACCTGAGATCAGGAAGAGAAAGTGGAAAGGGGTTGACCCAAAGAAACCACAGATAAAATTAAGAATGACACAGCCTGCCTCTGCACTGACCTCAGACCTGGAGTCCAGCAGGGTGATGAAAACACAAAAGACCTCTCACCTACACGTGCCACACAGTCATGGATTACCTTGGAAATCTAAGCTGGAAATTCTAAAGCTAGATCTTGCAAAGGCTTGCAACATGTCACGGCTGGGCTTGGCGAGTATGGACTCCACGTTCCATAGAAAGTCAGTATCTCTGTGAATCAGCACAGAGAGCAGCTTAGGCAAAATTCCTCCCGTGTTTTTTCTTTCTTTTTTTTCTTTCCTGTATCTCCTTGCTCTTTAGAAATTATTTCTATCTGTGACACAGCACCCAGGGTAATCTTTGTCCACAGAGATAGACATCATGAGGCATTTCTTTCATCATTTTTTTGTACAATTTTCCTACGTGAGGAGGTCTGGCCCTTAATTAATATTAAAATTTATTATATTTCCCAAAAAAGATGAATAGGGTTTAAATTTGATTCATCTTATCTGAACAATATTATGTTCACTGTAAGTCCTTTTTGGCTAAATTACCCCTTTCTTTATTTTCTTATCCATAAAGTCCTAGTCTAGACCCTGCCTAACTAATATATTTAGATTAATGAAATGTCTGTCTTCTAGAGCTCTGATTTTCTGGCTTGGAGCCGTTCTGACTTTCAACTAATCCTCCCCTTCTGCCTGATCCAATGCAGAAGGGATCAGCAATCACAAAGGGCTCCATTTTATTCCTCACTGCTGCACATGATACAGCTCCAAGAACCCCACAGCCCGGCCAGCCTCTGAAGGAGATGTCTCAGCCCTGGAAGCCTCATTTATCCCTTCCTCTGTCTTTCTTCACCTTCCCATTCCTTCTGACCCTCACCCGCATACCCATTCTCCATCCCTTGTGCACTGCTCTCCCATTCCATCATAGTCTCCCAAGGAGACACAGAAACATTTCTCCTTCATGCACTACTGGTCGTCCTGTGCCATCACTGGCCTTGCTCAGCGTCCCTGAAGCAGGCAGCTGATCACTCTGCAAAGTTCCCCAAAGGTCCGGTCCTCCTTTTCAAATTCCTCAACCCCCACCATGACTTCTCAGTCTCAACTAGCATCATCAGAAACCTAGAAGATAAACTGACAGCTCTTGCTCTGTGCTCAGCATTGCCAAGGACCGGGAACTCATGGGACCTTCCCTGTGGAAATCTCATAAGGCATTTCCCAAGGAGGCCTTTGATGAAGATGTTTTAAAAGGATGCTGGGGGAAAGGGAGGGCGCGGATTGATAGCACAGTGGGGAGAGTGTTTGCCTTGCATATGGCCGATCTGGGTTTGATCCCTGGAATCCCATAGGTTCCCCAAAGCATAGTCAAAAGTGCTTTCTGAGTGCAGAACCAGGAATAACCCCTGAGCATCGCTGGGTGTGATCCAAAAATTGGGGGGAAAAAGAAAGATGCTAGGGCATTCACCATTCACCAAGGCTATGAATGACTTAGAGGGAAAACCAGAATCTACAACCTGAACTGAAAGTATAAGTACTGGAGCCGTGGGTGTGAGCCAGGGTAACCCTCACATGTCCTGAGCAACGTGCCAGCAGTTGTCCTACTTGGGGCTCTTGTCAGAGCAGAGATTGTGATCTCTACGTGGTCAGTGTTCAAGTGCCACAACCATTCATATGTGTCACCCTCTCACTGCATTATAACAACAACTGAAGAGGAGGACCCTGAGGAAGGAGGAGGTAAAAATAAGATATGAAATGAATCTTGAAGAAGTTCAACAAATTTCATGACTCAGTACACAAAATCTGGGATCAGAGAACTTGGTGCTTGTTTTTCAGTAAATAGTTTTTATTTCATTTGGGAATTTTGAGAAATTTCTTGTGTCTCAGATGCCACAAAGGAAGCTTAGGTCTCACACCATTTTTGTTGTTCTCAATTCATTTTTTCAAACAATTGAAATTATGATCATATCACTGTATCACTGTCATCCTGTTATTCTTTGATTTACTCGAGCAGGCACTAGTAACGTCTCTATTCATCCTAGCCCTGAGATTTTAGCAGCCTCTCCTTACTTTTCTTTAACAATGGTTGGAGACTCTTTCAGGGTCAGGGGAATGAGACCTGTTATAGTTACAGGTTTTGGCATATGAAATATATCACGGGGAGCTTGCCAGGCTTTGCCCATGCGGGCAATATACTCTTGGTAGCTTGCCAGGCTCTCCGATATATATATATACATATATATACATATATATACACATATATATGTATATATATCACTTCATTTAAAATTATACACGAACACTGAAACTTCACTTATAGAGTTAATCCTCAGATTCTATGACTCTGTTGCATAAGTTTTTTTCTTTTTTCTTAAACTTCTTCCTCCTCCCTTTTTTCCTTACTGGTCTGATATTTTCCCAGAGATCCTTCCTCAGGAATAAAAAGATTAGTCCTTATCTCTTGAATTGAAAAGATCATTGAAAATGTCAAAATCATCTTCTCTATTGGAGTAAATAACACTGGAACAAGAGAGAGTCATTGCAAGAGAGTACTTCCTTTGCCCTCAGAGTTTTAAACTGCTGATTGGAAGTATAAGTATTACACAAGGCTGAAAGGAAGACTCCAACTTTGAGGGTTAATTGCCAATGCTTGGGGAGGTGTTTATTTTTGTTGTTGTTGTTGTTGTTTGAACTCTAGGGGGTCACTTCTAAAGTGCTCAGGGACCATGAAGTGCCAGGGATAGAATCTGGGCCTCTTCACACTCAAGAAAACTGCTCTGTTATTGAATCAGCTACATCTGCAACAGCCTTTGTGGATGTTTTCTGGGGAGGAAGGGAAGAAAATAAGAAAAGAAGCTGAAGTGGGTAGGATGCCTTCCTTGCATGTACAACCTCAGTTCAATTCCTCACACCCCACAAGATCCCCTGAGCGCTTCCAGGAGTGCTTTGGTCCCTGAGAACAAAGCCAGAAGCAAGTTCTGAGCACAGCATGATGTGGAAAAATAATAAAAGAAGGTAGGAAGGAAGGAAGGAAGGAAGGAAGGAAGGAAGGAAGGAAGGAAGGAAGGGAGGGAGGAAAAGGTAAATTTATAGTGAGTTCAGTGGAATTCATAAATGGTAAGATATTGTCTGTGTCTCGTGACATCTAAATAGTTTCAAGAAAATGTCAAGCGCAGTTACAGCGTGAGATCACAACCCTGGCCCCCAGGAATGCAGCCTTTGAGGCTGAACAGTATAGGGAGTGACCCTGAGCACTGGGTTGGGAGTAGCACCTGACACCTTGATACAAACAGAATAATGAATAGAAGGGAGAAAAGTTAGAGAGTACGAAATGGTAGACTTCATTGTTTAAATATTAGGAACAGACTTTTCTTACTGATGTTTTATAGATACAAGATTGTTGCAAACTTGGATCTATAAACTCTTAGTTATAGATACAAGTTTGTTATATCCATGTCTAACTTCTGATATGAAAGAAAATATTGATGATACATTCCAAGGTGCTTGGGAGGAGTGATTTCTAGAATGGAAAACATTGTCTATGAGCTGGTTGGCTTCATGAAAATTCTGGGTATTTAAATCTGAAATCATTATCAATTTTATAAAAAAATCCTTTATATATAATATGCATATATATATTTATATATATTTTCAGATATGCTGGGGACTAACATTCAGGGCCCTATATAGATGTGCAGTATGCGTTCTACAACTAAAAAGCACATCCTACCCAGAAAGAATTTATTTCATATGCAGCTTTACTCAATTTTTCTATTTAGATTTAATTAGAGTAGAAGCATCTTTCACTAATAATTAAATTTAAAAAAGGAAAACAATTATACTGACAAGAAGTTAGAGGATCTCTCAATTTTGTAAGAATAAATGTGCCTCATGCTCTACCGAGGCCACGAGTCGCCTCCCACTAGCGGCTCTCTGGCACGGCCATGGCTCCAGAGGCACAAGACTTAATCCAGAGCTCAGCAGTGTGCAGCAGAAAAGTGAATGGATTATGAGTTAAACTACAGTGCCATGCTTCCCCGGGAGCAAAAGAGTATCTCTTCCTTTCGCCTCCTTCCCCCCACCTGGCAGCAAGGTGGCCGGCACCTCAGAGCTTATTGGAAAGCCAGGTATGAGCTGGCGGTGATGGGGCAACTGCAGCCTCATGGGATGGGGGGGGGGGGGTAGTACCAGTTCGCCCTTCACTCCCTACTGAGTTCACAGTTGTCCCCCAGGAGCAGCTCTCCAGCACAGCTATAGCACCTGACAGACAGAAACCAATCTCATAATTATCTGGCTCTTAGCAGAAATCCCTCCAGATTTACCAAGTAAAATATTAGAAATCCAAAATTGTGTTGCCGCTATCATGGTCACGCGACATCATATGATTCTCATAACCAGCTATAGAAAACAAATTATTTCACAATGCCTTTTCAGCAGTTGTGATTGTTGGGAGGAAATTCTAAACAATAATGGTGCATCTTTTGTCAAAATAATGAATGTAATCAAAGTAGAGAGAGAGTTAAGTAGATGTGCAGTATGTGTTCTACAACTAAAAAGCACATCCTATCCAGAAAGGATTTATTTCATATGCAACTTTACTCAATTTTTCTATTTTAGATTTAAGTAGAAATAATCTGCCTCACAGGCATTGGGAGGGTATGGGAGTGGAGGTATATTGGGGTTCTTAGTGGTGAAAAATAAGTACTGGTGAAGGGAAAGGTGTTTGATCATTGTATGAACGAGAAATAAATCTGAAAGCTTTGTAACTTTTCCCACAGTGATTCAATAGATAAACATAACAAAAAAAAAAGGAGAAACGAAAAATGGAAAAAGAAATGAATGAATGGGCCCTGGAGGGATAGCACAGCAGTAGGGCATTTGGCTTGCGCATGGCCAACGACCTGACCTACCTGGATTCAATTCCTCCACCACTCTCGGAGAGCCTGGCAAGCTACCGAGAGTATCTCGCTCACATGGCAAAGCCTGGCAAGCTACCTGTGACATATTTGATATGCCAAACACAGTAACAACAAGTCTCACAATGGAGATGTTACTGGGCCCACTCAAGCAAATTGATGAACAATGGAAGGACAGTGACAGTGACAGTGACCTCTAATATATTTTAAAATATTTTTGGTAGTCATTGATTTGAACTGTATGGTATAGCCTATTTGTTGCATTTTATTGAAGTTTTTACTATCTAATTTACTTCATATAAATTATTATATAATGAGTCATGATTCATTATATACTGAACAATTATACAAAAGTTTTTTAGTTTTGAATTTAGTAGAATATTCTCTTAGAAGATGTTTGTTCACTTTTTCCTGTAATATCCCAGAAATAAAAAACAACTATGCAACCCTTTTTATCATTGTGTGAAAAAAATTGAAATTGCAATATTTAGCAGATGACTTCAACAAATTGCATTTTCCTGGGCATCTGTGAGTGTCATTTTCAATTCTGATTAACACTTGCGAAGTTGCTAAAAAGTTCATATTTCTTTTAATAAATAATACCCATATACACTTAATGTTTATATGGTAGCTAAATATGAATCTACCACTATTTTTCAAAAAAATATTTGAGTCCTTTGTTTAGAATACCAGTCACATTGAAGAGATGAAAACGTTTGGAAGCTGAAGGAAGTGCACTTTTGGAGGGACTTGAGATGCCAGCCAGACCTTCCACAGTTCCCCCCAGCAAGCCACTGTGGGTGTCAGTGGATGACCGTGACACCCACATACATCGACACAGATGATGAGCTCATTTGTAGTGATTCATATGTAGTGGTGGTTCATACCAGTTTTAGTAGGTTTGGAAAGGAGTTGTATGTGTGTGCCAAACATGTCACCTGATGATGAGAACAAATATAAATCTGAGATTAATCATAAGTAATGTTAGACTGAGGGTGGGTGGTGCCCTGGATGGATGCCCCAGTTGCACCAAGCCAGGGCAGCCTACAGTCTCTGACCAGGGCACTGCTGCCCAGCCTCCCGGGGTTGGTCAGTATCTCCCTGAGCTACTCGGGAGTCTATTGGAGGAAATAGTATAAGGTGAGAAAAGACAAAATAGGACCCCAGAGATAAGAGAGTGGGGAGGGAACTTTCCATGCATAAATCCCACCTGAGTTTGATCCCTGGCACCACATTTGTCCTCAGACCTGCACCAGGTCCGATCATTCGCTGAGCACAAAGCCAAGAAGGAAGCCTTGTGTATCACCAGGTGTGGCTCTCAAACAAAAAATAATTAATTAAATAATTAATTAAATAATTATTTTTAAGGGAAATTTTTTGATGACAGCGAATACTAGATTTAGGTCTCTGGTTGACTGTATGATGGTTTTCATTAAACATGTATGATAGGGCTGAAACAATAGCACAGCAGGTAGGGCTTTTGCCTTGCACTCAGCCAACCCGAGTTCGATTCCCAGAATTCAATATGGTCTTTCAAGCACCACTAGGAATAATTCCTGAGTGTATGGGCCAGGAGTAACCCCTGTGCAACACTGGGCATGACCCAAAAAGAAAACAACAACAACAACAAACAAAGAAACAAACAACAAAAAAATGTAAGATAAAGGTGGTCATGATAATAGTACGCATGGTGATTGATAATTCACATCTCTCCTTAGTTTTATTTAAGCTTTGGGAGTACACAAACATATAATGTTTTTCCCCAATCCAATAAATGAGGACACTGAAATAAAGAGACACTTAATAAGTAATTTATAAATATTTTGGCCAGGATCTCCCAAGCAGTGCTCCTACATTTTTCACCAAGACCAGCAGCTCCATACAAGGGTCTAAGGTTGAGTGTTCCCAGGGTCCTCTGATGCTGAGACCCTTGGGCAAACCAGGGGTGCTGGGGGGAGGGCATGGGTTCAGGTTGCACTGGGCAATGCTTAGAAAACCATGTGTATCTGCATAGCAAACCTGGGGGCTGCACACATCAGGCCTTTGCCCTGTTAACTGATACTATATCACAGCCCCAAATCTTGGTTCCCTCAATTATCTTTTATTAGTTACCTTTATGTGAGTATTATTTTATGTAAAATTAAGTCTTTGAACTCTGTTGTATTACTATTCACTTCACACTTATTTCTTAACTCATTAGGATGGTCTTTGTCCCCAAGGATCTTTGGAACACCCAGTAGAAGGTGGAGAGCACTGGAAGAGGGGAGACAGGTCACAGTGAGCAAATTGGTTCCAATGTTATCCTGGGTTATTCCATTATTTTCTAAGCTTTCATGATTGCATCAACAGCAAACAGTGAAATGCTCACATTCCAGCACATTAAAAATTATCATCAGGGGCTGGAGCTAGAGTACAGCTGGGAGGGCATTTTATTTGCACGTGGCTGGCCCAGGTTCTATCCCTGGTTCCCAGAGCATCACCAGAAGTAATTTTCTGAGTGCAGAGCCAGGAGTAACCCCTAAGCATTGCCGGATGTGACCCAAATATCCTAAAGAAAATAAAAAAAATCTTTTTCATAACCATGTTCTTGAACATCTGTCACAAAACCAAATGGCATAGGTATTCCATTCACAGTGGTACATGAGGGGAAGTATCAGGGGACTTCGGCATGCTGAAAGTACAAACAAGTTAGCACACACCTCAGCTCCCAAGCGAAGAGAAACTGCACAACTAGTCTCAATATTCAGTCATTGATCTTGAGTTCAGCAATTAATTTATCAAGATAAAATGTCAATTATAAAGAGAATCACATATATAGGATAAAGGTAAAGCTAAAGGCCCTCCCATTGTTCACCGATTTGCTCGAGCGGGCCCAGTAATGTCTCCATTGGAGACTTTGTTGTTACTGTGTCTGGCATATAGAATATGTCACGGGGAGCTTGCCAGGCTGTGCCGTGCAGGCGAGATACTCTCAGTAGCTTGCCGGGCTCTCCAAGAGGGGAGGAGGAATCGAACTCGGGTCGGCCATGTTGGCTGCATGCAAGGCAAACGACTTACCGTTACTGGGCCCACTCAATATAGGAATACGTAAAAAATAGAAATGAAGTTGTGTCTGGATAGGTTTATGCATCATATATGTATTTATTCATGAACTTATTAATATATTGAATTATATATATATGGTTTTAAATTTGAATCTCAATAGGTATTTGATTATAAATTTGATTCTTTCATTCCAGCTTATTTTCTTCTCAAAGGACTGAGTAGTCACATTCAAGACTTTACAGTATAAAAGTCACCTTCTCATGGGTTACATATTTGGGCAACCATTCTTATGGACATATGGAAAAAGATTTCTTGAGTCATACAAGTCAATAGCTGATAAAAATGGATTTAGCAGAAACTTTCCAAATATTCACCTTCTGGCGGAGGCTGAGCCTGGGGTGTTTCAAGTCCAAAAGGAGACATTTTTTAGAAAGTTATGAATGAAGGGATACTAGTTTATTATGGAAATACAATTGTAACTGAGTGCTATAATGTGTCTAGACATACGAAGCTTAGTTGCCAAAAATGAAGTGTTCTAGCTCTAAAAGCAATTCTGCCAGGGAGTGCACAAGATGTTACGTGGTGAGAATTCTACCAGCCACCCATCTGTGCTCCTGGCACCGGGGAGGACTTGTTCCCTCTGTAGGAAAGAGATCTTCTGTGGAGGCAGGAAATGTGGATCACTGTTCACTGGACACCAGCATCAGGAGGGGAGAGAAAAATAATGTGCCAAAAAGGTGGTTCTAAGAGTTTAAAGATGATTGTCACTTTTTTTTTATTGTGATGGTGCAAAAGGGTATTTGACAAAGCAGTTGACTTGTGATTATTTTACACTAATTTAGTCACTAATAAATTTAGCAATGTGTTTTCTCTTTCTGGCATAGGTTCTGAAATCTCATGTTGAGTATTTTAGTTATTGAGCTTTTATGGGTAAAATCCAACATGGCATGCTCTCTAAGGTCACTTAAGTGTAAAGATTGTAAATACATATCTTAGAATGTAGAAAAATTATGAAATATTTCAGGAGACTGTCTCTAAGGAAAACACAAATGGATGCACACCTTAACAATTTTCCCCTGCCAGCATGGTATAGTGAATTGAAGAATGATGACAAGATTGTATTTAGCAGAATTTGATTTCCTGGTAACTTATTCTCAGAGATTTCAATTTTTAAGTGCATGTGTGTGTGTGAGTGTGTGTGTGTGTGTGTGTGAGAGAGAGAGAGAGAGAGAGAGAGAGAGAGAGAGAGAAAGAGAACTTGTGTGTATGTAAGATATCCAACAATCTAAATCACTTCCAAGCACTTATTTTTACAAATGGCTTTATAAGGCCTGAAAGAAAATTTATTCTCTAGTGTTTTTGAAGCCATTTCCAGCGGTGTGTCTCCAGAGTCAAATAGAGCTGTCTTCATCATTTTTACATATAGACTTCCTCAAACACTCAAAAGAATGATAATCGCCTAATTATAAATTCACTGTTAATATAGCCTTAGAGCTGAGAACATTTCACTCCAGTAGTTAATTTAGTCTGTGGTAAATTCTCACTGTTATTTAATGTCATTTATCACCTGCTGTTTTGTCTTACTGAGAACACCCTGCGTGCCCCTCACTGTCTCTGGTACATGGACCTTCTGTGACTTTAATGTGCTCGGAACAAAAGCTCCAAAGTGCTTCTACCGGGAGGATTCTGGCAACTTGCCTTAGATATATTCAAGCCATTTTGCTGCCTGTCACTCAGTGCTGTACAAATTAAACTCAGAGGAGAGGTAAAAAGGGTCTATGAGGCATTTTTTTTCTGGGAAGAATATGCTAATAAAGCGTCATCAGCAGGAAGCAGGCTCTGTCTGAAAGAGTTTTGTCAACTCTGAATTAATTTTGTGTGTTAAGAAACACGGGGTTCTCCTAGAGCCGGTCTGTGGTAATTAATCCTTCCTGTTTCTGGAAGAACAGAACTGTAATAAATGCAGCCCAGATTTCACAGATGTGTGCACACAATGTCTGCTTTATGAGGAGTCAAACAAAATGATGGGTACAGAACAAAAAAATATTGATTTAAAAACCGACAACAGTATGGCAAGCACGGAGCTTGGAATTCCCAGAGTTTATGCAAATCGAGTATTCCTTTAAATGTTCACAGACAACGTGGTTTGGGAAACATCTGTCCATGGAATTGGATGCTGTGAAGAGACTGAAAGAGACAGATGTTTCTTGTTCCTCAGAAAATTGAGTCCAAAAATTGCATGCAGGCATAAGGTATGGGATGAAGCTTGCCTTACCTAGGTGTGGCTGGAATGGCACCCGAGTGATCAAACAGTGACCTCATTCTGGGATAAAGCCCTCATTATCCTCATCCTTAGTTGTCTTTTCCAAAATAGATTATGGAGGGAAAATTCAAATTTTATTATCTGGAACTATGGAACACGATGTTTGTGTGGCAATTTAAATGTTCCCACCAACAGAAGTCTTTGGCTTCCCAGAGCAGTTACGCAAATTGTGCCATTAAGCTAATGCTGATATTTGATATGTTCCAATACAGATTCGCATAAAGGTGAATGAGGGTAGGTTGACAAAGAAGTCATTAAAAACAAATCCATACTGAGCAAAGCACTTAGAGTTCAGGCTGATTCAGCCATTCTAATCTATTTGTACTTTTCTCCACTCCTCCCTCCCCTCCCCTCTCCTCTCCTCTCCTCTCCTCTCCCCTACCCGCCACACCCCTCCCCTCTATCCCCCCTCCCATCTCCTTCCCTCCCTTCACCCTTCCCTTCCCTTCCCCCTTCCCTCCCCTCCCCCTTCCCTACCCTCCTCTCTTGTCCTCTCCTCTCCTCTTCCCTCCCTTTAATCTAATTAAACTAATCCTGTCTACATGGATAGATGGCAGAAGTTTGACATAGTTAAGTGAAAACGGAATACTGGTTGAGATGACTATCCAGTAACAATATTTTCATAATGAAAGCTTTAAACAGATCGAAACAGGTCTTCTCTCATGAAATACATTGTTTGATTTCTTGACCACACCCACTCTGTTCAGGGCCTACTCTTGACTCTTTTAAAGGATCACTCTTGATGGTGCTCAGGCACCATTTGAGGTGTCAGGGATCAAACCAGAGTTGGTTGCGTACAAGTCAAGTGTCTTGACCCCTACATATTATATCACTTTAGCCACAGAACTTAGGGTGTGTTAAAGTACACACCTAAAGACACAAAGACAAAATTCAGATCTTGATGTAAAAAGTCTATAATAAAATTCAGTTCATTAGATATTGCCATGGTTTGTCATGTAGAGAAAACATACTAGAAACACTGCAAGTCATCTTCAGTGAAAAGCATTGCTTCATGCAAAATAGAAGTTCTTTTATGGTCTTGGCAACATAATCTATGGAAAAGTGGCCTGAACATGTAAGTCTTGGTTAACTCTATACATCCCCTAACCATTTTATGTGAAGTTTTCTACTTGACAGAACTTAAGTTTCTTCAATATTTATTTTCCAGATTATTTAGTATGCTATATAAAAGGTTTTTGATTTTCTATCTTTTCATTATTTAGGGGCATATCAAAATCAATCATTAATTCTAGTTCAAAGTTGTTTGCATATTTCAGACCAATAGAAGGCTAGACATAATCTGTGTTTCTCATGGAAAAAAATCAATGCAATGGAACAAATATGCTCATTTTATGGATTCTTTTAAAGTCTGGTTAATGAAGTCATTCGTGGAGTATGTACTTAGGTAACAAGCATTACCTACAGCCTATCATGCCTAGACAAAGGCTTAACCTGCCTCCTGTGTTAACTCATTAACTCACTCTTTTGGTTTATATATTATTCAAATTCAAGGAATTCTATGTAGCATATTTAAAAATTATGTTATTTTTGGGAAAAAAAGCCTTTAAAAATCAAACTGTTTAATGTTGTTTATTCCTCAAAGCAATTTACACACTTTTCCACAGTTTAAATTTGATTTCACCTTTTAAAGTTCTCTTCCCTCAATGTTCATTGAATGAGAATATGTTATATTCATCATGTGTCTAAAAAAAGTTTGCTATTACACATGTGAATAAATAGCTGACTTCCCCTTAAGGAGGCTATGCTACATCAGGGCTTACTATATGTTTGTTGACATTTCTTGTATATAATATCATCCAAGTATTTGAGAATCCGGATAAAGATCCAGAATACATCATATTTCTTGCTTCCTATTTCTTGCAAAGATCATCTGTGCCCACAGATAACCCTGGGTCCATCCCTGAATATCCTCAGTTGTTTTATTATTATATTATAAATATAATAATATAATAATAATTATCATTATAGTTATTATTATCAGTAACAAGGTTGCTGATAGATGCATCCTATGCAGTCATAGACCAGCATGATTCCAGTGTATCTCAAGAGCTTTTTGTGGCAGAATATTGAGAGTTTTTAGTATGGATAGCCTTCCAGAAGAATACAGAACTCTCTTCCATGAGTTCCTCAAGAGCTTTGGTTGATCTGAGAGGGAGGATGCTCTGGTTTTCCCCAGAGGCATTCTAAATGCCCTGTTTACAAATGAAACTCTTCTCCAGGGTTTGGGAACTTTGCTGGAGATTAATGACCTTTTATTCCCAGTTGCTTTCAAATGACAGTATTAATTTAAGGCATCTGGGTAATGCAAGGGCAGCACCTCTAGAGACTCTGATTTTCTGAAGCATTTGTATCCATGGAAGAAATTATGCTTCAGAAGTGGTTAGCAAAATATTTAGCAAGTACTTAGTAAGTGCAAGTTACGATTAGAATCACTGTCCTCATAAAGGTTAACAAGCCCTAATGTTGACTGATGCATCTGGTATATTGGAATAAATAATAACATCAAAGATACAGCCCTACAATTCCCCTCTCCTTCCTATGTGAGTATGGGAAGGAATGATTGCCAACAGTCATGGATAAGCCATGCATTGTTGTCATTATTGAATGAGCAGATATTCCCATTAAAACTTCAGACAACCATTTACAGGAGTTCAGGGAAAACCCACAGATGGAAACACCTCCATTTCCCATGACATGAGATAATACATCATATGATCTTCATAAGACACTTTTATGTCTAACTATTGGGAGACATTATTACCATTTTACCTTTTTATATGATGCAATTTCTGGAAGCTGGTAATGAAAATATCATGAAAGTTTAAACTGCACCTGAGTAAAACATCCCAATTCTAGGAGAACCACACACTGCTACCTCATGAAATTCTAAGATGATACTGGATTTTATTTTATTTTTTGGTGGTTTTCTGTGTGTCCTGCGGAATTACCACCTCTTATTATACTACTAGTCTGCAAGGATGAACTTTCTTCTTGCTCTGTGTTAAAAGTCTAATTGAACGTGGAACTTAGCTTCACTTATAAAATCAGTTGGTGATCAATAATGCCAAGGAAATGACAAATTTGCAAGAACTGCTGGAGATATCTTAGAGCTCTAAAAAATCTAGAGTTTAAATTTTTGTTTTTCAGAATATCTAGAGTGTAACATAGTCAAAAACAGGCAAGATAGTCAGAAACAGGCAAGATGCTTTAGAGCAGACAAGATGAGATTCCAGCTAAGTTCCTGAGTTTAAGGACGCCAACTTGATCTGGATGTGGTTCACATGCTTTCACACATTATCCATAGTTTTAACAATTCCTGGTCTCTAAATGTGTATCATTAAACCCAGTGTTGTCTGGTAGCTTTATTTAGGACACAACATTGAAATGGTTCTATATTTTTTCTCACAATGACTGAAAGAAATCTATTTCTAAATCCTGCTCATTATTTTTCCCCTAATCTTCTTATGATTATAAACAATGGTGTGTGGTTCATTCAAAATGGAGAGAGATGTCCCCTCCAAATTCTTATGATCAAAAGTGAAAAGAAGATTGTTATGAAGATCTCACAATGCATCAAGGAGTCTGAGTAAAGGAGTTCATAAATCTGTCAAACATTCCTTCCTCGAGGCTCCTACTTTGGAATGTTCTCAGATCCCTATGTGGTACATCGGGGAACATCCCTGAGTGCCTGCATGAAATCACTGTGGTAATGAGGTGAGTTGAACAAGCTTATCTCTCTATACCTATTACAGTGGAGCTGGATTAACAGATGGAATGAAAAGAAAATCTTCCGGAGGTTAACAGAGGCCAGATATAGTGAGAGAGGGCTTCAGGAGGGCATGTTTGTAAAATTAACCCAAACAATACCATTCTACCAATCAACTTTCCCACTCTCTCAAGTGCCAAGTTCGAGCCACCGTTTTTGAGATAAATCAATTTACCAGGGCCGTTGTGCACCTATGGGCTGGACTGTTCCTGGTAATTATGGTTTATGACTGCAGCTGGTTTTGTATCCTGGCTTTTAACCTTCCGGTGCTGAGGGAAGGCCATCCTAAGAACATCTGGGTGCCTTGTTGGAACAATAGCATAGCTTCTGCAGTAATCTTGTATAATTTCTGGTGAATAGTAGGGTACATTTAAACAGTTCTAATGGAATGAACAATACTGTTTTAAAGGGCTTTGATCATTACTTATCTTTCAGCTGATTATAGGAATCTTGTTGGAAGCATTCAAAGGATTTTTAATTTTGAATCTCTTTATGTCTTCAACCTCGTGCTGACACTAATTTCCCCCATTGCCTGTGAAAGGAAGCCTAGTTTTGTCCTCAGACGTTTTTTGTTCCCTGTGTCATGTCTTTTGTGTATGCAGATGGGTCTGATTAATTCCAAGGCCTTTGCCACATCAAAAATAATTTAAATAACTAGACGTGGTAAAGACAACTGAAGTGTTTCTGTTTAAGGAGGAAATGACCTACAATACAAATATGTTTATTCAATTTTTATTTCTTTTAAACACAAACGATGCTACTGTTTGCCTTTCATGTATAAATTGTATCTCTATGTCATGGAGATAATAAGATTTTCTAAATTAACCACTTTCTCCCCCTTGCTATTTCATGAAAAGGAAAAAAGCAATGTTCACTGAATACATTGGAAGTAGCAAGCACTCTAAGGAAGATGGGTCACAGCACATATATTCTCATACATCAGGATAATCGCATGTTGGGAAGAAATAAGTTTTAGAGGAAAATGTACCATCGAATTTTCTCTAATTTTGATAAAATAAAAACAAATCATTAAAGCTCTTGCGTACCATGGTTTTCTTCAGCTTGAAAATATTTACGCTGAAATTTATCCTAGGTGTCTAGATTTGACTTTTTTTTTGTAATAAAATTGCCTGCATCCTGAAATATTTATTTAATGACTGCCATATAACATTGCTGACCATTTTGGTTTGGGGGTTATATCTGTGGTGCTTCTGGGCTACTCTAGTCTCTATGGTCAGGGGTGCTTAGGGTACTTTGAGGTGCCAGGAACCGAACCCAGACCTCCTCGTGCAAAGCACACTTGCAACCCAATGGGCTCTAACTTTGCCCTCCCAGCACTGGGACTTCAGTAGAGCAGGTGGTCCTGGATGACAGCGCTTGTAATTCTTTGGAAGCTCAGCAGATTATGGATATCCTTCACTGAATAGATCCTGATCTTTTGCTGCACTTTGCCCACCTTAGTCACCTCGGTTGGAGCTCACCCTCCTGCTTCAGCCCAGGACTTACAGAGATGGTGTTTCAGCTAAATTTTCCTGCGGAGCAGAGATGGGCACTTGATCCAAGCCTAAAGGACTGAAGTTCAGTGCCAATACCTTAATGTCCTGAAGACTATAACGAGTGTGAATGCCGTAAAGTTCAGAGATGGACCAACCCGAGTATTCCTCTAGGCCCCTGCTGTCTGGCCCTAAGTTCACCCAGTAATTTGATTTCCTAATATTTTCCATAGATGCATATTCCTTTGAGAGAAAAATAATCAGTCTGGGTATTTATTATTTCAAAAATGATAACTTGAGGTTGGATTCATAACTCGAAGGGCAGGCATTGCACACTTTGCATGACAAGGAGTCCTTGGATTGGTCCCCAGCATCTCTTGGTTCCTTGAGTCCCACCCAAGAGCAGCCCTTGAGCACTGCCTTATGTAACCAGTCAAAACAAAACACAAATTGACAGTTAGTAAGATCATTACAGGAAACTGAGCCATTTTAATAGACCTTTTTGCTAGCAGCTCGTTGCCTTGTTACTGTATTCTGAAAGTATTATTGTTAGACAAGTAGGTAAAGTGAAGCATATTGAAGCTATAGAAAATCAATATAAATAAAATTCTCTGAATGTTCTATGAAAGTTAGACCAATTGATATGATGGCTGTAAAATGGCTAGTAGATGATCTCAGAGCAGAGATGGGAATCCATAGGAGATCTCAAGCAGTGCAGAGCTCAGATCCAGGGTCTGGGGACAGATTGAAAGTTAACATGTTTCTTAGCTACTCAGTGTGTGGTGTGTACAGCAAAGAACACTTCCTCATTGGGAACTCCTCAGAATAGGACTAGGCTCCTTGTGCAGATCTGTTTCATTTTGAATTTCCTTTTAACAAAACTTGTGATTGATTTGTACATTTAATTCTCATCCAGTTGGATGGATCATTCAGTATACAACATATATGGCCTACACCATTGGTGGATGTACAATGGGAATAAACGCCCAAACCAGTGCACACAAGAAACAGTTCAATCAAATCTGAAAACTACCTTAGAATTGAAAATTTAATCTAAAATATGATATTGTTTTTCCTTTGCATACATGAGAATGTTTCATATTCTTTCATTTTAAAAATATCTTTCATTGGCAAAAATAAAAAATGACTGATCAAGAAAGGATAGGAAAATGTCTTCTGCAGAGTTAGATGAAAATGAAGGACATTTCTTCCAAAACCCTCCGATATTTCTCTCAAAGCATCAGTGTTTTCTCTCTATGACTCCTGCTGGAGTACTAAGGCTTTTAGTGAAAATATGGAGGAGACTTAAAAATAACTTTCCCTCTTGTGGCTCTCAGAGGTCAGATGACTATTGATCAGAATTGACCCCAGGAAATGGGTGGATATTTTTATCTTGTGTCAATGACAAAAATACATGATTTTAAAATTTTCCAAATGTAAGTATTCTCCCATAAGGGGTACTTGAATGGGTTAGAGAAATTAATTTCATTTAATTGCTCAATAGAATATAATGAAACTCTGATAATAAGTCTTAAAAGTTTGTGAAGGGGCTTGGGGAGTAGGGGTAGGCCTTAATGGACACTGGTGGAAAATGTGGAGTCGGAAATTGTTTACCTGTGACTCCATTTTTTTCTGAGACTCTTTTTTTTTAAGAATATTGTAAGTCCCAGCGCCTAAAAAATAATATTTAATTAAAATTAAATGTACAAAATGCTTACCTGGAATTGCATTAGAATAGAATCCATTTGAAAACTTTTAAAATAAAATAGAATGGAACCCATTAACTAGCCGTTCCACTGGGGATATGCAGTATTAGCCCATTTAAGAAAATGAGATGAAATTTGGAAACAAAATGGGTAGCTCTTGAAGCAGTCATGTTAAATTCAATTGTACAGAAACAAAGAAAAAATTTCACTCACATGTGGAATATGAATAAGTAAAGCAAATGAGCTGGCAAAAACAAAACAAAACAAAACAAAACAAAATGAACTCCTGCACCCAGTGACTGCCAGGGCTGTAACCAGTGTGGCAATGGGTGTATGGGGCAGAAATGAGCTGAGAGTCTGGATAACATCGTGTCTTTGAGGAGCGAGTAGTGACAACTCACACACAGAGACACACACAGACACACACACTCACACACACTCACACACACACATAAAGCCCAATCCCTTGAATGCATCATATTGTACACCATGAATAAACCAATGGAAATATGATCATAAAAAGCCCATGGAAAATGTATTTTTTTTAAATTTCTAAGTATTTCCAATGCATACACAATGTACATCTGAGGCAGACAGTCTACCACAGAAGGTTAAGACCCTCCCAGCATAACGGGAAAAAAATATATGTTTAATGTGGGTCTCACCCAATTCTCTACTTGAGGCAAATCTTAACGCTAGCTTTGAAAGAAGTGATATATATTTATCTTTCAATTGCTTATATTTTCCAGTGTTCAAAAGTTTCCAAAATCCTATTCTCATATAACATATTCTTTGATCCTAACACAGTCCCATAATTGGGCCAGTGAGGCATGATTTAACTCTATTTTCCATCACAGAGAAATCAGTAGGGTGGCTGTTTGCACTTACCTCACTGAACATAAACTGGCCCTGGTTGCCTCTGGAATCCATTGCCAATTAGGCACTGGCACAAATAATTTGCTCATTGAAACTTTCAAAAATACTTCCCCAGCACCAAACATGTGGCTGACACTTAGAGAACCGTGAGCACCCTCAGGTATTTAGAAATGGTCCCCATGTTCTTGCAAGCTGAACTAGCATTCTGGGGACCCATCTTGACCTTTCAAACTAGAGTTGAACAAGCTAAAAGCACACGTGACAGGCTTTCTATCCCATCCTGTTCCTTCTAACACCTCCTACTGTCAATTCTGGCCATTCTGATACTTATTTCAAGGGTTTTGTTTGATCACGTGCTTTCTTTGAATTGCTCTTCTCAAACTCTTTTCATCTGGAGCGAATGTGATTTTTAAATTGTGATCGGGATGCGGTAAGTCCCGTGACCCTGTTGGTGTTTGCTGGGTCCACCAGCTCTCGGCAAGCAGAGCGCCACTTTGCTTTGCTTTCCTCGCTCTTCGAAGGTCCCTGGGACTCTCTCCCCGGGAACACAGACAACACCTTGACCCAGGATGTCAGCATCACTCTGTCTCGCTTCTCGCTTTGTTCTTCTGTGCTCTTGGTCTTTGATCCTTGCTGCGCTAGCCAGCGTGCCCCTCTCTGTGTGGCTGTGTCTTTCAGTTTCAATTGATTCTCTCTATTCCCATTTCCTCTCTTCAACCAGATTCATGCAGACAGGTCAAAGTGGCTGCTCCCAGTGGTACTTAAGGCAACACATACTTGTGCATATTTATCCTCTGGCACAGAGCTTGCTCGAGATCACTGGGTAACTTAAACAATGCCAGTCTCCTCCAGCGGAATGTGTCCTTCTGAAGAGAATGAGACTCTTTGGAACTCAGCCTTGCTTTCATGAGGCTAATGTGTATAATAAAACTGCATATTTAGGGAAGGAATTTGTTCACAAATCACGATACCTCTGTGATTTTTCTCCATGCTATTTAGTGAGAATGCTATAGGGTTTGTACAATACATGGTTTATTTGCGAGTATACATTCAATGTACGCTCTGTAAGCAAAACTTCTGACACAGAATTAATGTTAGTGATTTTAGCTACTAATTGAGATTAGAAGTATATGGAAGAGGTTATAGTTTCAGAAATATTAATGGACATACATAGGGTTGAATTTTTAAAAGCTTACTTTGGGCAAGTCAGTACACAGATATTACGGAGATAACATTTGATAAAGGTTGGCAAATTCTATGTGAAGGAGAAGAGAGTAAATATTTTGGGCATATGAAATGCCTCTCCCGACATCAGCTATTGAACTTGTCCATGAAGATAAAAAACCACAGCTATTGTTAATACAGAGATAAATGGTGTGCCTGTGTTCCAATGACACCTGATTCGAGCAAGCAGTTGTGGACAGGGTAGGACTCTTGGTTTTTAGTTTGTTGTGTGGGTTGAGTAAATTATATGTTTACTCTCTAAGTAAAGAAGAAATTTATTCTATAAATAAAAATTCTATATCCCTTCTTTTCCCTCCTGTCCCTTCACTTCTTTTCCTGTTGTCTCCCAGGAACTCCTCTCCCCTTCCCCTTCCCTTCTGTCCACTCTCCTCCATCTCCTCTCCTCACTCTCCCCTTCCCTCCTCTCCTCTCAATTCTTCTCTCCCTTCCCCTCCTCTCCTATCCTTTCTTCCCCATTCTCTTCCCTCCTGTCCTCTACTCGCCTCCATCTCCTCTCAACTCCCCTCCCATTACCTCCTCTCCTCTCAATTCTTCTCTCCTCTCCCCTCCCACCCCATCCTTTCCTATCCTCTCTTCCCCTTCCCTCCACTCTTTGACTCTTTCCTTCTCCCCTTCCACCTTCTCTCCTCTCTCCTCCTACCACTCCTCTCATATCATCTTCCACTCTTTTTTATTCTGGAGTCACACCCAGCCATGTTCAGGGCATACTTCTGTCTCTGTGCTCAGTGGTCACTCTGGCAATGCTCGGAGGTCATATAATGTGCTCAAGTTTAAACATGTGCTAGGCAAGAACCTTAACTTCAACCTGCCCCCCCAGCCTCGTCTTTAGACATTTGGGTTTTCTTTCATTATATTTCTATTTTTACTTGTAAATGTAACACAGTCCAAATTGTACGAATGCATGTGCTATGGGTACACAAACCCACCATGTTTCCACAGCCACCAATATGTCAAAGACCCTCCACCATTGTCCTTTAGGTGAAAAAAAATGTATAGGGAGAAGAGCAAGTAAGATCACATATGATCTCACCCATGTACAAATGAGCACAGCAGAGAATGGACATTGCCCATCTTTTGGGTTTAACGTGATTTGGTTTGTAGCTACACACCTAGCAGAGCTCTTGGGTTATTTGCAGCTCAGAGTGCTAGGGATGAAGTACAGATACCCCAGGATGAAGTCCTGATAAAAATGTGCACTCTCCATTTTTGAGCTACTTCTCTAGCCTCTAAAAAGATTTGCTTGAATGGTAGTGATATTCTATGTTGATGACATCATAGTAATGGTGTTATTGTTGATGATTTTAACAACAATGTTACTGCATCTTCCTCACCACCAAAGAGTCGAAGATCCTTCACAAGTACAGCAGATATATATATAGTGGTGGATGGCTTTAAAAAATTTTTTGGATAATATTCATCCCTTCTGATTATGAGCATTTGGTCACATTAGTGACATCTCAGTGGGAAGGCCAGAAAGAGCATCAGACTAAGTAAAGTGTTCTTGGCAAAACAACTGCTTATATCAACATCACTGTTAGCGAATACTGTAGACACATTTGGTCTTCTACAATTTTCAGAACTTCACTTTTTGCTTAGTGTTGTTTTATTTGGGGGTCACACCTGGCAGTGCTCTGGGCTTACTTCTGTATCTGTACTCAGGGATCATTCCTGATAGTTTTTAGAGGCCCATATTGGTTGTCCAGGATTGAACCTAGGTTGGTTTCATGCAAGGCCAATGTCCCATCCAAACCTTCCATTGATGTTGCCACTCCTTAAAAAATTAGAACAACGCCCTTTCCACTCTGGAAAGAAAGATGGCGGCCGCATGGGAGCCTTGTGGAGAGCAGGTATGAGCTGGGGGTCGGGGGGTGACGAAAACCTCATGGGAAAGGGGGCGTTGCGGCCCATCCTTCACGCCCTACCAAGGTCACCAGTTGCCCCCCACGAGTGGCTCTCCAACATGGCCATGGCCCCAGAATCACAAGGACTTAATGCAGAAAACCAGCAGCTTGGAGTAGAAAAGCGAACGGACTATGCGTTAATCCATGCCATCATGCCTGCCCGGAGGGAAAAGGGTCTTGCCCCATTCGCCCTCTCCTCTCTGGAAAGAAAGATGGCGGCCACATGGAAGCTTTGTAGACAGCAGGTATGAGCCGGGGGGCTGGGGATGACGAAAACCTCATGGGAAGGGGGGTGTTCCGGCCCGTCCTTCACGCCCTACCGAGGCCACCAATTGCCCCCCCACAAGTGGCTTTCCAGCATGGCCACAACTCCAGAGCACAGAAACCAATCTCTTAATTATCTGACTTTTAGCAGAAATACTTCCAGGGTTAAAAAGTAAAATAGCAGAAATCCAAAACCGCGCGACAACATTTAATTCTTGAACCCAGCTGTAGAAAGTAAATCATTTCACAACACTTTTTCAGCGTTGATTGGGGGGGGGGGTAAACTCTAAATAATAATGGTGCATCTTTTATTGAAACAGTGAATCTAATCAAAGTATATAGAGTGTTAACTAGAACTCATCTGCCTCACAGGGATTGGGAGGGGTCGGGGGTGGGGTTTTATTGGGGTTTGTGGTAAAAAATAAGTATTGGTAAAGGAAAATGTGTTTGATATTTGCATGACTGAGACCTAAACCTGAAAGCTTTGTAACTTTTCCCACAGTGATTCAATGAATAAATAAATTATATTAAAAAAAAGTTAGAACAAGATTGGGGTCTGGGTTCCTTCTATTTCATATTTCATAATAGCCAGTGTATCAGCATGTCAAACTGGGCAGTCAACAGAAGCACAAAGATAATGCAGAGGTGGCCTCTCCCCATGAGCCCTGGAAGGAAAGGTGAGGAGGAAAGAATATGCAGGGGAGGGAAACTACATCTGCCCACAGCTTCTCAGACACGAGAGCTATGTGAAAAGTTAGATGAGTGAAGAAGCTTATAGTTAAACTTTTTCGACTGTAAGAACAGATGAAACCAGGCATTGTGGGTTCCATGTAGATGGAGTAGAAGAGTTTCACACTATTCGAAGAGAGTCAGAAGGACAGGCACAGACACAGAATAAGCTCCCTCCTATTTGGGATTAAAACACACAAACACACACAAAACACAGTTAGGGTCTAATGTTAAACCAGGCTGAGATCTCCCAGGAGAAATCACACAAAGACAAGTTGTGATGCAATAAACAAAGGGTCTTTATTGGCTAGCTCAAGCTAGGGCCCTCGTCTGGCCCAACAACAGTGTGGCAGACTTCTCAAAATGAGCGGCCCTGAGTCTCAAAAGTGAGGGGCTTTTATACCTTAACATTATATAACAGGTACTTTCCACAGGCCATGCTTTTGGCTTCAGTCTGAGGGGCTTTTCACTACAGTACTTACCTGTTTGGTTATAAGTCGGAGTTACATAAGGATTGCATAATAGTTACATAAGGGCTATAAAAGGGGGCTTCCCTACCTGCATCTGATTGGTAACCCTTAGTTGACCTCACCATGGCTATCCCACTTTGGGAAATCATGACTCAATTCCAGGAATCTGTGTTCAATTCCAGGAATTCTGGAACCAAAACTTAGGCCTAGCTTCTTCTGGCTTCTTTATGAGTCTGTCATGGCTCTGCCTTTGCTTCTCTATATCTCATTAACAGATGTCCAATAGCATCAGGAACTGTGAATCAATCTTGAGTAAGAAGCTTGAGGGGAGGGAGGGGCGTTGGTTAGGATTTTGAGGGCACTATGAAAGTTCTAGGAAGTGGACACTGGTAAAAGTCATTGTGCTGAAATAATTTATTCTTGAAAGCTGACACAGGCAGTTTTGTAAACCCTGGTGCTGAAATCTTAACTTAGAGGCCAGCCGGGTATCCTAGAGGAAAGGGCAGTTCAGATAGAGAAGGGAGCACCAAATAAAGGATGTTTGGAGGATCCTCCCAGGAGGGGAGATGCATGTTGAAAGTAGACTATGGACTGAACATGTTTGCCACTCAATGCCTCTTTTGCAGACCACAACACCCAAACGGAGAGAGAGAACACAGGGGATTGTCCTGCCACAGAGGCAGGGGAGGATGGGGAGATGGGGGTGGGAGGGATATTATCCATGGTGGTGAAAAACGGGCACTGGTGGAGGGATGGGTATCTGATCATTGTATAATTGAAACCCAAGCACAAAAAAAATTGTAAATCTACAACTGTAAAAAAATAAATAAATAAAAATAAAAAAATAAATAAAAAAAAGAACTGCCAAGAAATAAAATGGTAAGAAAGTCAAATTATAAGTAATAAAGTGCAATTTCTCAAGTTTCAAAAAAAAAAAAGAATAATAACTTCTTTAGGCATTATGGAAAGAACAAAAAAAGCAAAGTAGCATGAGGATTCCCTCATTCCATTACAGTATTTGCCCATAAAAAGACGTGATCTTGGGACATTAAAGCAAAATGTCCTAAAATAAAGTACAATGCATTTTAACTTTGTAATTGGTATCAAGTTTACAACCTTAAATAGAGAATATTTTCTGGTAATCACCAATGGTCTGGAATTGTGAAACTTATACATTTTGAGTTTTGCCTATTGATTGATACATTGGTATGGATTGAAGTCTTTTGGCTTACATGAAGTGAAAAGGACCTGAGAATTTATTCCTAAATTTTTCAGAGATGGAATTCCTGAAGTTATATATCAAGTGGTTTTACATCCATTAATAGGAATGCTATTTAAATACACTATTTCATTGAAATTTTCACAGAATGACAAACTATGCATTTTCTAATTCGATAGAATATTGAATGGACTGTGTAATATATCAATGACCATATTTTACATTTATCAACTTTATGAACATCTAGCTTATATCTAGACAGACAACTTTGTCAATAAAAACCATATTAATATTTTAAACAGTACCAAACTGTTTGTGAATAAGCATGAGACAATTCTCAAATACTAATACTAAGTAACATTAGAGCTAAAATTACTGAATTATTGCTTATGAGATTTTCAGGTACTCATACTGTAAGAGGCAATTTATATTTTGACATAATGCATGCATACAATATTTATATTTGGTCTTGCTTCAGGTTGAACATTTCAATGTCATTTAAAAACTGCAAGTTTCCATAATCTCATTATGTGGACAAGGTTTACACAAAAGCCAAAATTGTAATGATCTTTGTGTATTTTAATATAAATACTATTTGATTAATAATATAATAAATTTATGGTTTGTTATGTTAATGAGAACTCTCTAATGCCAATGTTTCTTGTTTGTTTTAAAGTGCTTACTAACTCAAAGATAAAACATCCTTACCTTACAAAAAAAGTTTCATGCTATATGTTGAACTTGAAATATAAAATGTACAACTAGAGCAAATGTGCATTCTCTTCTGGAGAAAGCAAGTTGCTAAATAATTTCTGCTGGAATCAACTCATGAATTGATCAATGCAGAATGTTTCCTTTCACCCCAAACCTTGCTTATTTCCTAGATTTCATTACACTTCTCTAGATGTCTGGGATGTTTTAGAGAAATATTTCATCTTAATGCAATAATTATTGTTAATAGTTAACCTTGGGCTCCTTCCTCCCTCACACATTTGTCCCTCACTAACTCTTTGACACCAAGTTGGAACTTCAGTCTGTTTTTTTATATTGTTGCTAGAAAAGTAGAGTCATTTTTGACCTCCCCTCTCTCTCTTCTAATTAACAGCTAATTAGTTTTATATATCTGAAACTTTTCAATTTACACTTCTTTTAGCCATCTAAATAACTCAATAAAAAATATATTTAATCATATGACTTTATCCTTTAAACCCATAAGAAAGAAGATGGGGAATTAATGTAGGGGCCTGGTGCTTGCTTTGCATACACCTGACCCCGTTTCAATCCCTAGCCCCACGTGGCCCTGGAGAAACTCTTGGTGAAGGCCAAAGGGTCCTCAGCACTGCTGAGTATGGCCCTTATAATCCTGAGCAGGGCCAAAGCAGAACCACATCCACAGGGTCACATATTGGTCTACCAGTCTAGTTGGTAGAGAATCACCAGAGGGACCTCAGGATCTCCTAAACATCACCCCTAGAAGCCTAAAAATATGCATTTCATTGTTGCCCATGCTATGCACTTTAGGAAGTCTCCAAGGTCTAGTGATTTGGAACAAAAATAAAACCTGTATATTTCATCCCTACGACTATGTGTACTTTGTACACAATGCAAAACCCATATTGGATGTCTTATGGGAAAACGGGCATAGGAAAATGAGTGCAAGAACAGAAAGAGCACCTTCAGACACACTTGGAGTGATTTCTACCTGACCCATTGACTACTCCACATCTCTTCACTCTAGAAATTAAAGATTAAGTTTAACTTCCTGAAGAGGACTCCTTTCTTCCTTCCCCTTTCCTGCATTCCCTGTAATTCCTAGCTTCGTGGTCATTTCTGCATAGCATGTCCCTTCCTCCCTACGTTGAACTGTGGGATTGATGGCAGCAAGAGATTCCAACCTCAGATATTAATGTAATAAAACTCATAAGAGGAATATTTCCATCTGTATTTGCTCAAGTTGCTGCATCTTTGTGTGTTCTATGAATAATGATTTGTTTATCCCATTTTTTTTTAATGTAGAGTTGTTTTTGTCGTTTAGTTTCTACAATTTGGATCACATCTCTTGTCACAGATGGAACTGAGAATTCTCTTTCAATGTAGGCTAACTAACCTAGATTTAGAAATTTCCAGATTCATGATGAACACTTAAGATCCTAATTCTTCAAGTTTAGAACAAGTAATGAGAGCACCTGGGGCACTTTGGAGTCTCTCTACAGTAGCAAGGAACATTCTAGCATTAAAAACAGAGTTAGACAATTGCCTGAACAACGGAAGTGGCCATCCACAGGGGTAATGGAGAACTTGGGAGAGGTTTTCAAAGGAGCATAAGGAAACAATAATACAATCTACTAACCCTTAGACAGCTTTTGTTGAAATTCTAAGAAGCTAATCATAAAATGTATCTATGAAAGGTTGGAGAAAACTTTTTAACAATGGCTGAACTAGACTAAAGCTGTGTTTTATACTGAACATGTACCATTTCAATTAGCAGAAATATTCTTTTCATCAACATATATCATTTAAACCAGCAGAATGTAAAGTCTGGACAGCAAGTACAAGGTTGATCCGTTTGCCTTGTGTATGCCCAATAATGGTATAATGGTCCGTAAACACTGTGAAAAGTGGTCACTGAGCGCAAACCATGAGGAATCCCTGAGAACAGCTATAGGTGGTCCAAAAATTTCAAAAGAAAGACTAAAGGAAAGAAAAGTATTAGAATTTGAAAATTAGTAAAAATGATTCACTTTTCCTTGCTTGGCTCTCTACATGCTGCGCTTAGGGAAATGGGCTCATAAGAGTTTGGAATCCTCTGAACCTGTTTTAATAAGTCGGTCATAGTCTTGCGTCGAATTAGTTGTTGTGGATATGTCTTCGGTTTACAACATATTTTCTGGACTCTAAACCTCATAAGCACCAGCACAGATAGCCCCTGATGACTCAGTGCTCTCGCACTTCGAAAGAGCTGTCTCCTGATTGATCCCACTTTTTTTCCCACTTTTCTCTAATGCCGCTATTGTCTTACTGGGTCTTGAAGGTTGTGGTTTATGTCATTTGCCTTGTCTCCATTGTTTATATCTCACAAATAGAGTAAAATAACTGTAAAATAGAGTAAAATAACTGATATTAATGCAAGACCAAAAAGTGCAATTCCAGGTGTTTCATTTCTTTTATATGACCTTATTAAAAGTGAAGAAGCTGCGCCACTACCCACCCAGCACCATGCTGCTACGCAAGATCTGTCTGCAGCCGTTGCAGCACCTGGTACGTGAGATCACACAGGACTTCAAGATCGACCTGCACTCCCGGTGCTGCAGGAGGTATGCGAGGCCTAACTGGTGGGGCTCTTCAAGGACAATAAACCCTGCATTCCCTGCCAAGCATGTCACCATTATGCCCAAGGACATCCAACTGGTGTGCCACATCCGCAGAGAAAGAGCATAAAGTTTACCATTCTAAAATCTCAGGGCTGGGAGAAATGGAGACACTACTGATACCTGCTAGAGTAATCGATGATTAATGGGATGGCAGTGACAGTGACTTTATTGTCATTGCATTCATGTTTTAGAATACCCTCACTTGATTGTATCACCCTAAAATTAAGCACATAGCACGTGCTATTTTTTGATGTGGGAAAGTTTAGAAAAAAGCACATCTTAGAATGTGCATAAAATTTTTTCAAGAAAGTATCTTAAAAAGTAAACCTAGGCTAAATTTTTTATTTTTAACAAAATCATTTTGATATTAAAGAATCAACTTTAAAAATAAAAGCCTAATAGTCGCTTAAATTGTACTTTTTGAAAACATTTTCTTAAAATTATTTTACTATTTACCATAGGGCTGGAGCAATAGCACAGCAGGTAGGGCATTTGCCTTGCACACGGCCGACATGGTCGACCCGAGTTTGATTCCTCTGCCCCTCTCCGAGAGACCGGCAAGCTACCGAGAGTATCTCACCTGCACAGCAAAGCCTGGCAAGGTACCCGTGACATATTTGATATGCCAAACACAGTAACAAGTCTCACAGTGTTACTGGGACCACAGAGACAGGGAGAACAGGGACAGTGACAGGGACTATTTACCAGATAAATATTTATTCAGCACTTCTGCTTTATAACTCTGTCCAAAGGGTCAAACTTAAATCTGTGAAAGAGGTATAAAGCTATCAAAATGAATGATACTTCTTTCCTTCTTTTTGCATGTTAAATAAATGAATTTACTGTTTTACTGCTACAATTCTAACATTTGTACAGTACACTAGCACAACAAAAAATTACTATCTATATAAATATATATATATATATTTATATAAGTATGCTCAATATTACATGCGGCATGATTGGCTTTCTGATTATGAGTGAAAATAAATATGTGATCTTGAGGAGGGGGTGTTCAGAATCACTCTGTTCTTTTGTTCTGAAAAGCACATAACTCACGTCAAGTGAGAGTACTGAGTTTAGGGCACTTTACATGAGCACAGAAAACGTCAGTTCTATCCTGGCACTGCTTATGGTGCCTTGAGCAACCCCAGGGCTGGGAGTAAACCTCGAGTAGTGCTGAATGTGTCTTGAAGCCCCCACCCACACACCCCACCCCATCCACCAAAACAGGCCACATCACCAGCAGGTTTAATTGCATACGTGTGTATTTGGTGAGTCTACATCCCTTTGCAGGTTTCTCTTCTCTGCTCTAGAATAGTGCTTTTAAAGCACTCACATATCTTAGGGCCTAGGTGGCAATATACAGAGAAGGTGGTAGGTCTTACAGTAACCTTGGATGTCCGACCCATTCATACTTACTCTGTCCTAGATGATCCCATCACAGAATTTCTAGACACGAGTAAATATTATATGCAGCAGGTATCCTAAATAAATAAAAAGTGAGTCTTAGTAGGCAAAACCACTGAGATTTCAGGCGGAAGTTCGTGCTATTTATTTGTCAAACCTGATCAGTTTATTGGATTTACAGAGATGCTTCTAGTCTCAGGGATTTTGAGAAGGATGGCAGACAATTGTATTTTCAGTGTGCTTAGATTAAGGAGAAAGTTCATGGTGGGCTGGAATTTGCCATGAGCTTTAAATGTGAAATTGTAATCAACCAAGTTTAGAACCTTCTCTATGTCAGCCTTACTCTTTCCTATATAAAACATGACTCACACTTTTCCAAATGGCCACTCCACCTTTGCAGAAATACTTGAACAATGCTCAGAAAGCAAAGACCAGTTGTTAATAATGCAACTATTTTCTATCTTTCTAAAACAATTGGCATGAATTGATTAACAAGCCTTACGTAGCTGACTAAGGAGAACTGCACACAGAGCAAAGGAATGCCTGGTCACTGCATCAAGCCATGCCCTCACCTAGAAGGGGGTGATGGATTTTGGAAGGAAAAATAACAAAACAAACAACTTTACAGATTAAAGAAAGAGGGAATTTTGACTGATACTCTATTTATGCTCATATAAAACAATTACCTTGGAACCCCTGATCTGGATGGATATGATTGTTTCTCACATACCAGATCATGAAAGTCATGATTGATACAAATAATATTAGGGAAAATCATCATTTCTGGAACTTTGGTCTTTTTATTTGTTCCAAGTCAAAACAATCACCTGCCACTCAAACATTTCTTGAAATAGGCAATTGTTGGTCCAGAACTGCTTTTTAGAGCTTTCCTTAAAGTTTCCATTATTCTGTTTTCTTTCAATCTGGCCTCTGCTGCAGGCAGATGTAGCTGATATCATGTGTTCATAGTAGTTATTATTGTTATTATTATTATTATTATTATTATTATTGTCTCCCTGTCTAGGCCACACCTTCTTTCAAGGTAAATATTTTTTTGCATCATTCTATGACCCACAGACCTTAAGAAAACATTTGTTCATGACTTCTCATAATTTATTCACAAGCTTAAATGTATACTGCCTATGCATCACACCCCATAAGGGGTTTGGGGATCAATATATGTATTTATATAAGTAAACTGATATAAATATATATCAGTGTCTAACTGAGTGGAACTTTATTAGCAAGATACTGAAAGGCATCACAGACTGAAATTGCACATGGTGTAGGAGTAGTATTGTATGTGCAGCTTCAACTGAGGTATGTTCTGAATTGTCATGACAGAGTGTGTGGGGAAGCAGCATAGATGACAGAAAATCTTGAAATCCTTGCTAAAAAGTTCAAAGAATGGTAAAAGGAGCAGTCCATAGGGTTCAAAGAGTGCAGCATTTGTTCTTCAGAGAATCCGCACTGAAAATATGCAAAAGAATTCCTGCTTCTATTATGGACTATATAAAAAATGTAATTTCAAATTATTACTCTACGTCAGGGTAATAAGTAAAATTCAACAAGCCTCCTGTCAACTGCTAATTTGCTTTCTTTTTCCCTCAAATACCTCTTAGAATTTCCACACTGGGCGAAATGACATCCACAGAGGTTAAGGAAAATTGAAATTAAAAACACATTAAATTTCAATCTGGGAGGGTGAAATCTGTCTGCAGGTTAACTACAGGGAAATCCCTGGCTCGTTGCCTGCTGGGGTTCAGCTTTGCTGGAGATCCTACTTAAAACTCTGCCATGAGCTTTGCAGTTGGGGGCTGTGCTTCAAGTAGATGTTGATATGTCAGTACACACTGGGAATCATAATACCTGTACTTTGGGAACTTTGTGATTTACATAAAGTGACACATGTGTGGCAAACCCATTACTGGTTTTACAACAGATAACTGTGATTTTAATGGGTGGTATCTCTAACAGGCCCACCATCAGACAATGCAGTATGAGATAATGGTTAGTTATGAACATTATGAGGTATGCCCATCCTGAAGCGACACACATGGTGTCCACTTTAGAGTGCGTTGCATGGAATTTATCAGCTAGTGAAATGAGAAAACAAAAATTAGTTTTTTTGATTTGGTTTAGGGGGCATAACTCACAGATCTCAGAATTTCTCTTGGCCCTGCACTCTGGGATCCCTACAGCCATGGCTAAGGGACCCATAAGGGATATCTGGGATAAAACTTGGATCTAGAACTCAACTAGACTCAAAAATAAATCGTACTCAAGGCAAACACTTTGCTTATGGTTCTTTCTCTCTCCAGCCCACAAATGTCTATGTTCAACTGACAGACCCTACCTAGAAAACTTCCTGCATAAAAGACAATACTTTAATTGTTATCTACATTACTATATTATTCTTTTAATAATTTCCAAGACCCAGAGACTATAAAACCCAGCACCCAGAAGAGAACAGCACAGTGTCTCCTGCCCCAGCACCTGGCTGTCCTCACCGGGGCCCCTTGGAGGAAGGCGGGTTGAGTTTCCCTCCCCGCCCTGAACAGACCTCCGGCAGCCAAAGACCTCCAGAACCAGCCACCACCATGCAGAGACCACTCTCCACACGCATGAAGGTACCGGCAGAGGAACAAAGCCATGCGGGTCCTGGGGCTGAGATCTCCAAGCCTGCTGGGATCGGGGCTGAGCATCATCCACCCAGATCCTCCATATTCCAGTAGGCAGGGGCCACACCCATCAACTGCCCCCCCCGCCTTCCCCCCCCACCCCCCCACCCGTGCCTTATAATCCCATCAACAGCCAAGACCCAGAGATTATAAAACCCAGCTCCCCGGAAGTCCGCGGCTGCGTTCATGGCTGCATGACATCTTATTATCTCATTATTACTTTGGACAATCTGGCAGGATACCGAATGTAACCTGCCCACATGGCAGAATCTGGCAAACTCCCTGAGGCGCACCCAATATGCCAAATAAAAGGTAAAAGGCCCTCCCGTTGATCGTCGATTTGCTCGAGCGGGCCCAGTAACGTCTCCATTGGGTGTGGAGCGATAGCAATATGCCAAATACCAGTAACAATGATGGGTCTCATTCTCGTAACCCTGAAAGAGCCTTGAATATGGCACTTTTTAAAATCTCAGGCAAGGACAAAGGAGACATTACTGGTGCCTGCTTGAGGCAACTGACAAACAACAGGATGATCATGATCGTGAATGTCCAGATTAATCTCAACAAGAAGCCTGGAAACCACAAAAATCTCTTCCTGATAGGAAGCCAGATTCAAAGGCTATGACATAATGCACTTCTCATATCACCAGGACAACAGAAACACAGTATTCTACTGATTACATCAAGCTATGACATCACTGTACCCCACGTCTTCTGCAATGTACCTACGTTTTTCTCATATAAACAAACAAACCTAAAACTAGTTGTCTCTTGTTGAATGGAGGAATGAAGACATTTACATTTTTTAAATCATCTTTTTTATGTTTTTCTGTTTCTAAAGACAAGATGGAAGCACTATGATGGGCATGATTTTCCATTAGTCTGGACTCTTCTGGGTAAATGTATCCTATTTACCCAGTTGGTTCCCCTTGTCCCATAGTGGTTACAAAGTGGACTTTCAAATAATGTCAGCAGAACTAGGAAAAGTACATGATGTTACATGCTGGCCAGGGGGAACTTATTTTTAAAACACATTCTGTCATCATTCCATTGAAGTCTGTCTCCATGTAAAGGTACAGCAGAGGTCATTCGCCTTTGCAGCTGGAATGCTTGCGCCTTGACCCCTACTTTACTGACCAACTTCTTTCCTGACAGTTCATTTTGAGATGTTTTTATTGGCATCAAATACAATAGAAGACAATTTTAGAAAAATAAGAAAAGCCATTTCCCCATTAAGAAGTAGATGTACAAAGTACACTCAACAGTTCTTTGGGAAGGCCTGAGCAATAGTACAGCGGTAAGGTGTTTGCCTTGCATGCAGAAGATCAGGGTTTGATCCCCAGCATCCCATATGTTTCCCCAAGCACCACCAGGAGAAATTCCCGAGTGTAGAGCCAGGAGTTACCCCTGAGAATCATCTGGAGTGACACAAAAAGCAAAATAATGCAAAAGTTCATTGGAGGAAGGTTATGTTATTGCCTACAAATTGGTTCTGATTAGGGTGGCTATTAAACATCTAGAATATTTCATTCAAATCTAATATTGCTGTTTTGCAGAAAGGATTGTGATTAAAGCACAAATTTTAGAATTTTTCCATTTTTAGAATTTTACATAGAACTTGGCCTGTGAATCAGCAATGTACATTGTCCTCTATCCTCACTTATTTCATTACAATTTTTGTTTAACACTTATTTTTAAAATATGGAGCTAAAGATTCCAGAGACAGTGTGCTTCCTGAACCACCTCAGAATGGAAGGCCATGCTACAGAACCCTGGGACAAGACCAAGTTATTCAGGAAGATAGAGCTAATGGCTAAATCCATAGGGACTCTAGTGAGGTACAGAGATTCATGGGTGTCTAAAGTGAACCACACAAAACAGCACCACGTACTACTGCTCTGAATCCACATCTGATGAAAAGTACATAGTACATTAGAATGAGAACACGTGCTGAGAGAGATGCATGCCACTCAGAGAGAAGACAGGCAATTCCAGCAGAAAAAAAATCATCAAATATGCTCAACACCCTGACATGTTATTTGTGGTCCAAAGTCGATGGGTTTCTCAGAGGGAATCATTCTTGATTTAAAACACACTGAATTAATTAGAATTCTTAGTGCGAAACACATCATCCAGGAGAATGAACCATGTAGACATACCGAGGATGAAGAAAGAGAGCATTGGCAATAAACAGAAGCAAAGAAGCCGAAAGATAGATAGCAAAATCACTTGCTTTCCAAGGAACATCATGGAATAGTTTTTCATCTTAACCAGGCACACTGATGGAATCCAGGTTTCCCTCAAAATCTCTTAAGAGTTTTTGGAATTTGCTTAGTTTGTGTCTTTGAGGCATCTTCACTAGAGTCATGATCACGATCATCCTGTTGTTCATCAATTTCCTCGAGCAGGCACCAGTAATGTCTCCTCCTTCCTAGCCCTGAGATTTTAAAAGAGCCATTTCCATGCTCTTTCAGTATTAGGAGAATGAGACCCATCATTGTTACTGGTATTTGGAATATTGAGCACGATACGGGAAGTTTGCCAGACTCTGCCGTACGAGCAGGATACTTTTGGTAGGCTGCCAGGTTCTCCAAAAGAAAAAATAAGATAATAAGATGTCACACGGTTGCGAATGTGGCCGCGCACTCCCGGGAGCTGGGTTTTATAGTCTCTGCATCTTGGCCATTGGTGGGACCAACCTGGTGCTGGCGGCAACTGGTGGGTGTGATGCCTACCTACTGGAAGATGGGGGGTCTGGGTGGAGAAGGCCCAGTCCCAATCCCAGTAGGCTTGGAGACCTCAGCCCCGGGACCCGCATGCCTGGGTTCCTCTAGCAGTTCTTTCATGCATGGGCTCCCTCTGGACATGTGGAGAGTGGTTCCAGCATGGCCGTGGCTGGCTCCGCATCCTCAGCTGCTGGGGCTCTGCTCGGGGCGGAGCAGAGTACTTCACTAGAGTACTTCCCCTTATATATTTTCTTTGTAAATTTTATGTTTGCTATTTTTCCTTTGATTCCTCTGAAGCACTATCGTGATGTCTAATTCTGATGCTAAAATCAGAAGCTCTGCCTATAATATCAACTAATCAGCCTTTTGTCACATTACTGTCTGACAAAGGAGGCAGCAGTGCCAATGCCCATGATAATTATGGCTGTCTGTGCCCTGGGAAAGCTGCTAGTGCCAACTGATAGCTGTTCTGCAACTTCTCCCGGGGGCGTGTGGATGGATCTCAAACCCCCTGCGCTGAGGCCGTAGTGTCAGTGCCAGAATCAGGCATTGTCTCACATGTCACAAGTACAGCTGGCTCCATGAGACGAATGTTTTCAGTGTCGTCAGAAAAAAAAAATCAAAATCACCCTATGTCAGTGTTCCATTCTCTCTCCTTCTCTCTGTCTTCTCTGTCTGTTTGCCCTCTCCTCAGCCTTGTTGCAGAAGGATGCCTGATTTTTCCCTGGATATATTAGACACAAATTCCACTAACCTGTAAATGTTGCCTTCCTTAGAAACAGGGTTTTTACTAAATATAATTACGGAGCTGGAGATGGGGAGATATTGCTGGCTCATCCAGGGACTCATTTAACACTGTTCTGACTAAGAGGAGAGGAAGATTTTACACACACATGCAGAAGGGAAAGAGAAAAACAGGATGGCTGAGCATGGGCCACCAGGAACAAGAAACACGGAGTGAAGTTTCCCTAGAGCTTCGGAAGATGACTAGCCCTGTGATGTCATTATTTGTGTCCGAACTTACTGATTCCCTATACTTCTCACAGCTCTTTTGTTTGAAGTCACTAAGTTTTTGATGATTTACTAGATCAGTATAGGAAATGAAGATACCCTTCATCAGCTGAATCCTAAGTATAGACTCCTACGGGCAGAATCAGAGAGAAATTGCATTTGGTAACAATTCAGTAAAGTCGGGTACCAGGTTATAAAGTAAAAAAACAAAACAAAACAAAACAAAAAAAGCATTTCTCTTTCAACTGTGAATTGAAAGCCATCCTAGGATTAAATCCAAGCCTAATAATTGCAATAAAATGAAAGTTGATTAAAATTTGAGAGAATAGTCAAATACAAATGATGGACCACGCTAGCTTTACTTTCAAAAATAATTTCTGGTAATTCATATGCAAACAATAAGAACAAATACATAACCAACAATAGTCGTAAATTTTTGGCAATCTCCCAGGGAAATTGTGATTATCCCTGTAGATATGTGAAACTTTGAGAGGACTTGTTCTTTGGGAGAAATAAATAAAACAAAATAAAGCAGGTTTCTAAGAAGCAAGTTCAACAAACTAGATAAATTTTACAGGAGCAGAGTACACTTAGAAATGATCCATTTTGTGTATGGGGTCTGAGGAATACAGATCCTAATTTATCTTTCAAGTTTGCCCTAAATGAATATATACAGAGACACAAAATAGTTTATTCCAGAGATGTAGCTAGTGGTAGAATACATGATGCTATTAGTGACTTTAAATCCCAACACTGTCCCAAATAAATAAGCTGATGTCCAGTGGGAGTGGAGCATATCTTTCAGGAAAATGGTCAGGGGATCAGTTATTCATCAGTGTGTATGATTGTAATGCGACAGGAGACCTTAGCAACTCAGGCCAACCCAAGCAGGTACAGTGGCCATTTCATTAGCTACCTGTTCTCTCTGAGAAATGCTAAGCATCTCACCCTTTGAAAGGGCAACTGAGCAATGGAGCAGGAGACTGTGACTACAAAAGTCACCTGAAGAAGCAGGGGAATCTCCTATCTTGGAAGTCATAGTTAAAGCGTCATTAACTCTGCCTTAATGTCTGCTTCTGGAAGCCTGCTTGCCCTGGTCCTAGAGAGGGAGACAGTGTTCATTCAGGGCTCAGTTCTTCGACTGTAAGACTCACTAGCCCATGCAGTCCACATGATAAAGATGCAGTTCCTGAAGTCCTTGATGTTCTGAGGCTCCAAACTTCGTTCCTTCCCACTTCATTATGCTGAATAAAGATCTTTAAGGATTAGACTCTTGTGATTTGTGGATGGCTAGGGCTAGGTCCGAACTAAAGCGGAGTCACAGGCTCTGGCCTCACTGAACTTCTGATTTGAAAGGATCCCCATGGCAAGAGTTACTAGGGAAAAGTTTCCAGGTAGTACTGGGGGACATGCATCATGGTTAATTTAAGAACACCTTCTAAATGGAGGCTTTATACACAGTCTGTTTATTCACAGGTAACGCCACTTCACTTTAGTCAATGGTGCAAGCTGCCCTTTGTAACAACGTAAATGGGCCTAGTAGGAATCGATTAGGCAGAGTGAAATAAGTCAGATGGACAATAAAAAACACTGGACAAAGTAAGTCATATGAGAAACATAGAAACCCCTCCCCCCAAATTAATGAAGCATCACAAAAATAACCTCATATTCTAAGACCAAAGTAAAAGCTAGCAGAGAGGAGAGAGAAAGGAGATGGGTTAACTGGAAAAAGAGCAAAATAAAGCATACAATTGGACTTTTTGGTGTTAAATATAATCTAGTGTGACCAGATGATTAATAATGAGGCTCCAAAGAAACAACAAAATTAAGTCATAAAGCACCTTTAGTAAAAAGTGATAAAAGAAAATAGATACAATCTCTAGAAAGGAATAACTCCTTGAGTGTCTTGGGACTTTCTGGCTAGGGTACAAAACTGCGCCAGGCACTGTCTGGGCTAGACCTGGGCTCTGGCCACTGACTGGCTGCAAAAGAAGCTTCCCAGCAGTGGAGACCCCAGTGGGGGGGAGGGCTGAGCACAGGGATCCATGGGGAAGGAAGAGAGATCTCTGATCATTGGGTCTGTCCCTGCCACTGAGGGCCCTGATGTCCTCCTGGAGAATAAGTTCCATCTTTCAGTTCATTAGAAAGTTTCCGAGATTTGGCAGCAAACACAAAAATAATGTGAAGAATTCAATTGCAGCCATGCTTACAGCCACTCTCTACATGCTCGGGCCGAGCCTCACCCAGGAGTGAAACTATTCCTGGGCACTTCATACCACACACCCTACTCAGACTCCAAGAGTACCATACCACATTTGATGGGGTTCAAAGTAGGAGACTACCATTCTAGACGGAAATAATTTTTTTCACAAATAGATAGATAGATAGATAGATAGATAGATAGATAGATAATATAAAAGCACACAAGGCTCAGCCTTTAACAACATGTTAGTGATCTCCTATAGAAGAACTTAATGCCCCCCTGGGTGAAATACAGCAATCTTCACACTCCTCTAAGGATAGTTTTTTTGGTGGCATTTTTAGTGTTTTTTCATGACAAACAATACAAAATATATTTTTTCAGTTCTGCTTTGGGGCATTAATTAGGGTTCAGGATGGAAACATCCAAAATATGGCGGTGGAAAGTTGTAATGGTGGTGGGATTGGTATTTGAATATCAAATGTAATCAAATATTGTAAACTACCATGTAAAACAAAATTATAAAAAAGAAGAAAAAAAGTAAGTGAACTCCAGATGCCATGAATAATGGAAAAAATGAGTGATGGTAGGAAAACCCTGCAGCAGAAGAACCCCACTGTCCAGTCTTGGCATCCCAGGAGCTGGGCCAAGAAGCATCTATTCTAAGGAAGTTTCACTGAGGGGCTTGAGGGAAACCACACAGAGGAGAGGTGGTAATTGGTGGTTCTTTCGGTTTGCCATTCCATTTAGATGCTAAATGCTGTCTTTGACATTCGGCAGTGTTTTTTCAAATCTGTCACCTTCTCATGGTGGTGGTCTTCAGATTCCTGCTTGCCACAGTAAGGTGCCACTCCCAGCATCTACAAAGGAAAGAGGGACCAACTTTCTGTGTATGCTCTTTTGTCAAGATATGAGTGGCAATGTCTTCCCAAGTGTCTAGACTCCTTGGGTGCTGGCACAAACTTCCCACGTAGGACCCTCCTCCAGAATGATAAGATTTCTGAGGAAATGACCGAAAAATAAATAAAGTGGCTTCATTTTACCCTAATCACTTTACTCTCTGTTGACCACAGGAAAGGGAGGTGACCCTGGGTTACTCCTGGAGAAACTTGCAATTTCCTCCTCATGTCTCCAGAGAGTCCTTTACTTTTCAGCAGTTTGGAATGGAATTAATTTAAGAACATGAGCAGCACCAACCCCAGACTGGGGTGCTGAGAAAAGCAAAGGTGGTGAATGTCCAATTTAGTTTCCTACAATGAACATGAAAAGCCAATCTTGGTGCAGAAAAATTACATCCAAAAAAAATCCCTAGCATCTTATGACGAAAAATCCACAAGGCTTTTCTAATTAAGTCGATGTAACCTATGTGCATACTTAAAATGGGACTGTTGAATGGGCAGTAACAGAGAAGCCACAGGACTGTAAAACTCCAAAGCATTCATTACTACAGATCCTGGGAGTTATGTAAGAAATACGGATTTGATACTTTCTCTGCTCACAATAATTGATGTCCCTCACATACCATTCATTAAATATGTATTGATTTCTCATTGATTATGAAATATGGACAAAATTGATGTTACTCTTACATAAAGATACACTATTCAAGAAAAAAATTCTGTTTTGGCTTGCCTGAAAGTAGACTTATAAAGACCTAAATGGTAATTACCTATGTTTACTTCCTTCCTATGGAGTAAGAGCACAAGAAAAATGCCAAACTACAAATTTAGGTTTAAAATTTTTTCAGGAGTCAACTTCCCAGGAAATAGATGGAAGGGTTCATGTTTACAATGCTTATTTCCTTTTGATGGTAATTTGGTATCTATGCCCTTACAATTCAGGCTTATTCAAAGAGTTTAGAAATGTTTTACCTTATGCCTTGATTATTCACAAGGAAAATCAACAACGGGTGAGATTCTACTCTGTCAGATGTTAAATGCTGAATTGGGCAAGGGGTGTGCAGACGACGAAGATAGGCTTCAAGGGAAGCCATGCCTCCTTCCTAGGAGACACAAAAGTGACCTGGACTTAATTCCAGCTCCACATGAGAGCACCACCACAAGGCTGTATACCCTGAGGACTCCTAAGTCATAGGGGGATGTGCAAGAGATGAACAGACTGAGAAACGGGAACTGCTGGAGGGATGGGTCTTGGATCATTGTATGACTGAAACCTGATCATGGCCAGCTTTATAACTGTATTGCTCATGGTTATTCAATTTTTAAAAAAATTTACAAAAGACTTAAGAGAGGGGCTGGAGCGATAGCACAGCTAGTAGGGCATTTGCGTTGTATGTGGCCAACCCGGGTTCAATTCCCAGCATCCCATATGGTCCCCCGAGCACCACCAGGATTCCTGAGTGCATGAGCCATAACCCCTGTGCATTGCCAGTTATGACCCAAAAAGGAAAAAAAAAAGACTTCAGACAGAAGGAAAACATTTATAGGAACTTTGTACAACTGCTTAGGAATCTAAGGATCATCAGAATGCTAGGACTTTGTTTAGGTCTAGCAAGGGGAATCCTGAGGACTTCAGTTAAATTACTCTTTCTTCAAACTTACCTCTGGAAAGCTAATGCAGCCCTAGCATAGCGGTAGGGCGTTCGCCTTACAAGCGGCCAACATGGCCGACCCGAGTTCGATTCCTCCGCCCCTCTCGGAGAGCTACTGAGAGTATTCGATATGCCAGACACAGTAACAACAAAATCTCCAATGGAGACGTTACTGGGCCCGCTCGAGCAAATCGATGATCAACGGGAGGGCCTTTACCTTTACAGGTTATCAAGTGCAAATTAGTAGATGATGCACCAAGATGCTGTATGGTACCCAGGCCATGCCTCTGTGCATTTATCTTTCTATTTCCTCTTCTCTAGCTTTAGTCTTTCTTCCCTTTAAAACCCTGCCTGATTTTTTTTTTCTTTTTCTTCTTGGCAGACTTTATGCTCAAAAGTGCTGGATCTTTAATGGACATTAGACAAACATTTGACGATTGAATCTAGGTTAATCTCTATGTAAATTGAAAATAGTCTTTGGCAATCTGATTTAATAGCGTAAGCAACGTAATTTTAAACATGAAAATGGGGCCAGTAGCACATGGAGTTGTTTATAAATAAAGGAAATGAGGCTTAAATTATATTTGGTGAATGCAACAGTATGCACTCAGAACATAAACTGCTTTAACAAGGAGTATTATCCTCTCAGTACCTGTGGCCTTGTTGGATGCCTGATACCTGAATTCTCCTTCTGTAAAAGCACAGTTGACTGGTTTCCTGTCTTTTCACTGAAGTCTGCATCAAAGGACCCTGACAATCTTCACATGAGTTGGGCTGATCGCTTCCTTAATACCTGATTGATGTTATTGGTGAACTATGAAATTTATTCTTTCTGTGTTTGATTTCCTCACTATTGGCTCTGTAATCATGAATCATTCCTACTAGTGCTCAGGGGACTTCTGCAGTGCCAGGGATTAAACCCAGGTCAACTTCGTATAAGACAAGATCTTTCCCTGCTCTACTATCTATGCAAACCTTTGTTCTTCACAGAAAATCTTTGATTCTCCTATTTTAATGCAATTTTCTTAGTAATATTGCATTTATGAAAGGCAGTTTTGCATCTTGAGATAATATAAATGAACAATTTTATTAACTATTTTATATCTTAATTTTTGAAGGTCTTCACACTAAAAAATTCTCTTTTTATGAAAACACATGAGGGTTTCAAAAAATGTGTGCTTTTATTGGAGCAATGATAGTACAGCGTTTGCAGTAGGGTGTTTGCCTTGCACATGGTCAACAGGCAGGGTCCTACCTGAGTTCATTTCCTCCACCCCTCTTGGAGAGCCCCCACAAGCTAAGAAGAGTATCTCACCTGCACGACAAAGCCTGGTACATTCTATATGCCAAACACAGTAACAACAAGTCTCACAACGTTACTGGGCCTGCTCGAACAAATTGATGAACAACGGGAGGACAGTGCTACAGTGCTACAGGAAATAAAATTAACATGTTGTGACAAATATAAGCAGTTCTTAACCTCTTGACTATTTGGCTGCACATTTTTCAAAGTACAATTACTAACTATGACAAAGAACATTCTTTCAAATACAGAAGTCTGATGTTCCACATTAATATTACTGTACTCTCATAGCTCTGCTTTATATCTTAGGCCGGGTTTTCTATTTTTGGTTTATAACTTGTTTCATTCTTTATGTTCCTTCATTTTTGTGAAATTATAATTTGATTATTCTACCATTGATAGCAAGAACAAATTCTTTCTTCTTCTTCTTCTTCTTCTTCTTCTTTTTTTTTTTTTTGCAAGATTTTATTCCCAGCAATGCTCAGGGTTTACTCCTGGCTCTATACTCAGAAATTACTCCTGGCACTGCTTGGAGGACCATATGGGATGCTGGGGATTGAACCCAGGTCTGCCACTTGCAAGGCAAATGCCCTCCCCTCTGTACTATCACTATAGCCCCATAGCATTAACAAATTCTTTCCCAAAGTCATTTTGTGAGGAGAACATCGAAACACTCACTCTAATAAGACAACTTACCTCAGTGAACTACAATGCATCTGCAACATTCACTGCTGTATAAGTAGGGACTCTCTGAGCTAGAGATGATGCTAATTTTTTTTCTCTCAGCCAGATAGCTGTTACCCCACCAATCCTGTTCTTTTGGAGACTATCTTGCCTAGGCAAGCTGAGCTGTAAACCCTTAGTTGGGCAGAAGCTCTGGGCAAGGCTTTTAATATTCAGGGAAGAGCATCCTTTGTTTTGGGTTAGGGGTGGCAGGAAACATTTGGGATTCTATCTGCATACATTTAGGGGCCCAATCAATGCTTTAAAAACAGGAAAAGAAGGGAAGAGAACAGCAGACACTGGATTAATTGTGCTTATCTGATTCTTCCCCATCCTAAATTCCTAAGTACTCATATGCTCAAGATAAAGGAAGGCATTTGAGGAGGAAAGCTGTGTTGCCCCCCAAATTATAATTAGAAAATTACTCTTTGTTTGTTTGGGGGGTGCCCCCATCAGCCACCCCCTTTTCAGGGCTCACATCTGGCTCTATGCTCTGTGATCTCACTTGGCAGTACTGGGGGAACATATGATGCTGGGCATCAGTATCCAATCTCAGGGCTACTGATGCGAGGCCAGTGCTTTAATCCTGGGTGCTGACTCTTTGGCCCAGTGGACTTTTACTTTTCATTCTGTCTACATAGAAAGTGTCACTATTTCTCTACAGTAGAGACTCAACAGTTGTGTTGGATAGAAACAGTTGAGACATACACGTAGAGAAATATCAACTCCAATGCAATTGCAAGTACAGAACAAAGGAGCTACACTACTTTTTAGGATTTGATTGCTTCCACCTCTCCACAAGCATCCTGAAGATGGCTCATTTTCCCTTTGTGGTATCTCCTCTTTTATTCATAGGCAGGCTCTGTACTTTCTCTCCCACCCCCCAATCCACACCTATATATATTCTTAAAGGCCCTCCCGTTGATCATCGATTTGCTCGAGTGGGCCCAGTAATGTCTCCATTGGAGTCTTTGTTGTTACTGTGTTTGGCATATCGAATACATCACGGGGAGCTTGCCAGGCTCTGCCGTGCAGGGAAGATAGTCTCTGTAGCTTGCTGGGCTCTCTGAGAGGGGCGGAGGAATCGAACTTGGGTCGGCCATGTTGGCTGCGTGCAAGGCAAACGCCCTACCGCTGTGCTATCACTCCAGCCCTATATATTCTTAGGCTGGTTAGATTATTAGCAGCCTTTTTATATGGAATTTAAGCATATCACTTTAATTATCCCACCTAAATCAGCTCAGCGTTTGTTTCTCTTAACCCTTTACAAAGCAGAAGAAAAATGTATAGAGAAATTAAGTGTTGTAACGTCAGTGGAGGTCAACTGTTACTTGATACGGAATTGTTTTTCCAGTAGCCCCTTGAAAAGTTTTAAATAAATCACTTACATTTTGTACAATAGCTGTGTAGGCCACTCCTTTTAAGATAGCTATCGTCCTATTGACAAGTGTTTTTTTTTTTTTTGCAGGATTTCCTTAAGTTATTTTATTGTGGTATTTCTTTTCTTCCACTGATGCATTGTCATTAGGTACTCTCACCATCGAGTCTGAAGAACAATCATCTTTTTATATCGTGGAACAATCTCCTGTTTTTATAAGCATTGTATGATTGTTTGATAAATACTGTGGCATTTTAAATTTGATTATACATAATAAATATTAAGCTTTGGTCATAAAGATTGCTATGTTCTGGTTGGCAAGGCAAAAATTAGATTTTTTTAAAGCATGCACACTGTTTCAGTAGTACTTTTATTTGACAACAATGTGTAAATTTATGTGCTTAGCAGAATGGAGAGACTCACAAATGTAAAAATAGTTTAGAAATGAGTTTAGAAAATAATTAACTTTAATGTTACTAGAAAATGCAAAAGAATATCTTTATTTTTATGATGTTTTAATGAATTCTCTCTTATCTGAATTAATGTATCAGTAATAATTATATTAGCAGCTAAAGGAAAAGAATTGGAATGAGTCTTGTTTTTCTGTTTTTCTTCCCCCTAAATTTCTGAAGTAATCTTTTAATTCTACTAACTGAAATGAACTTCTCTGGAATCCATCTGAATAGTGGGCTGCAGTAAGCATGGCCCTTCAATGTCTAATTTCTATTTTATTGTGGTTGAATAATGCTTTAAAGCTTTAGTTCATGGGGCTGGAGCAATAGCACAGTGGGTAGGCTTTTGCCTTGCACAGGGTGAACCCGGGTTCGATTCCCAGCATCCCATATGGTCCCCTGAGCACTGCCAGGGGTAATTCCTGAGTGCAGAGCCAGGAGTTACCTCTATGCATTGCCAGGTGAGACTCAAAAAGACAAAAAAAGGCTTTAGTTCATTGCAAACTTTTACTTCATCCTCTACGTGGGTCAAAAATCTTCCACAGGTGCTCCGCATATATTTCAATCTTGAGTCAATAGGCTTTAAACATGGAGAAAGTCAGAACAGAATAAGAGCATTTGCTAGGAAAACAGAGGAATGATGAACAGATTGAACAGGGAGGCAGTCCTTTAGTAGGAGGGGAAGAAGGGTGGATGCTGGTCTGGGTGGGGCCAGGTCTTATATGTGTTTTATGGCCAAATATGACTGTGAGTGACAATCAAAGCAGATGTTACCTGAATAAATGTTGGGTCTCCAAGATGACCTAGAGAGGAAAAAAATATGAAGACTTTAGGAAAAAAAATTAGATAGGATACAGCAGATTCTACTGTGATAAACAGAGCACTGAAGTCGCTATCCTTCAGTGCTCATTCACGCATGCACGGATTCATGCACAGAAGTATAATGTGTAAAACTAGAAATTAAGATCGAGAACTACAGAGATGGTATAGCATATAGAGGAGGACATGCCTTGCATGCAGTGACTCTGGTCAGATCACCAAGACCATATATGATCTCCCCAATCTACGCCAACAGTAATCCCTGAGCACAAGACTAGAGAAATCCCTTCATACTGAAAAGTATGTCATAGTCCATCACCCAATTAATTACTCCTATAAACATGGATATTAGATTGATATAATTAGAAAAAGAAAGTTAAGGTTATAGGGTTCTTTCTCTCTTTCTTTCTTTCTTTCTTCCTTTCTTTCTTTCTTTCTTTCTTTCTTTCTTTCTTTCTTTCTTTCTTTCTTTCTTTCTTTCTGTGTGTAAGGCAGGAGACACCTGAGAGAGGCTCAGAATTTACCCCTGACGCTATACTCAAGGATCACTTCTAGAGGGCTTGGGGGAACTACTTAGGGTTCTTAGGGTTCCAGGAATCTAAGGCAGGTCAGATGCATGCAAAACAAGCTCTGTGATAGCTGTACTATCTCCGTGGATCCTGAGATAAGGTATTCCTGTACATATTTGATTTGCACTGAGATCCCCAGCCAACACATACTTCTTAAACACAGCGGGTCTTCAAGAATGATGCATGAGGACAATTTAGTTGCCATTTACCTGTCTTTGGATAACCTGAAGCAAATTTTCATTTTAGGTAGCTGCATAGTCTAACTCTGACTTTGGAATTAGACATGTCTGAGAATAAGAATGAAACAAGAATTCAAAAAACTGATAACTGCAGAAATCATTCTTCTCTCTAGCCTCCATTGAGTCACATTTGAAGCCGTGTGGAGAATAAAATGAAGTGGTTAGAAACCATTCGCTCTCAATAAATATGAATAAAACAGTTTCATTGGATGATTCCTCAGTTTTAAAAACAACAATTCAGGCACCTAGAGACAAGGGATGGAGGATCAGAATTGTATAAAAAGTTTTGCTAGAAGCCCCTCAGGGTCTCTGGTCTTGCCACTCTCAAACCCTTGTACAAATATTTTATGAGCATTGCTAAGCTGGTCCCCAAAAACAGATTTTAGAAACACTCAAATTAAAAGCCACTGTATCATGGCAAAGGTTTAAAACCATATTTTGGCATATGTTAAGCAGCTGCTAAATAAACAGTTGTTAACACATTGCTGGGCTGGAGCAATAGCACGAATGACCTGGCACCTGAGTTGCGCAGGAGGAAGAAAGCGGCTTGGAACACCTTCAAGAGCATTAAAGAAATAGGTAAGAGGACGAAGAACCTCCAGCTTTAGGCACATCTCTTCTATTTCACTCAAGTGCCCTACCAGCAGGTAGGGCATTTGCTTGCATGCAGCCAACCCAAGTTCAAATCCTCCATCACTTTCAGAGAGCCCAGTAAACAACCGAGAGTATCCCGCTTGCACAGCGGAGTCTGTCAAGCTCCCCGTGGCATATTTGATATGTCAAAAACAGTAACAACAAGTCTCACAATGGTGACTTTACTTGCACCCACTGGAGCAAATTTATGAACAATGGGAGGACAGTGACAGTGACAGCACTTTGCGAGCAACCTGGATTTGAGTAGATTAAGTATGCACGCCATATTTAGGTTGAGTGTTTTTGAGTAATGCAGCATGACTAACATGCAGAAAAGAACATGAAAAGAAAGAGAAAGGGGAAAACCAAATAGTGAGTTTTTCACTTCTCAGAATTAAATACTTGGAAGTGAGTACTTTCTGGGTGAATATTCAGAGGAAATCTCAGGGTCAGAGAAAGCATGGTGAGTATTAGGCGCCAAAGGCCTTGAACTCTGCAGCAGAGAAAGAAGTCAAAAAGAGGGTTGCTTTGACTGCCCACCGCTAAAGGCTCCATGGTGCTCAGATGTCCTGGTGGGCACCAGTGAGTAGAAGGTCTGAAGGATCAACAATGTGAAATAATCAAAGTTCATGACTTCATTCTTTCTCTCATTTGAGTGAAATGTGATACTCCAAGCATAGCTCTTTCGATTCCTTTTTGGAAGTCCCGAATAGCATTCTTATCCTGTTGGCCTAGGGCCCAGGTCTCTGAGGAGAATCTGGAGTTCCAACCTCCATCGACGATCAAGAATCAGGGATGCTGTCTCGTTTGCCAAGGCATCAAAAATCAGATGGGCTGGGCACGTAATGAGATTTGGAGATGACTGCTGGACTAGAGCCATTACTGACTGGATTCCATGGGATGTCAAAAGACCACGTGGCTGCCCACCTACCAGATGGTCAGACTTCTTCATCAAGATCCTGAATGATCAGTTTGAGGCTCTTTGTGTTTCTAGAACGAATAGATGCCACTGGGCTACAAATGGAGACGTTACTGGCACCTGCTCGAGCAAATCAAGATTAATGGGTAGTCAAGTGATCAAGTGATCATTCTAATAACACTAAACATAAGCAAAGCGGCACAAATGCTTGCCGACTTCGACTGTGAGTGTGGAAAGGTTGGACTCCAGCTTAATCTCACGAAGACAATGTTAATGAGAAACAGTCTCCTTCCTGATGTTTCATTCGCTCTCATGGGAACGACCATCTCCTAATGCAACAGCTATATGTACCTAGGTCGAGAAGTCAACATGACAAATGACCTGGCACCTGAGTTGTGTAGGAGGAAGAGAGCAGCTTGGAACACCTTCAAGAGTGTCAAAGAAATAGCTAAGAGGACGAAGAACCTCCAGCTTTAGGCACATCTCTTCTATTCCTCTGTTCTTCCTGCATTAATATAGACCTCAGAGACCTGGGCCCTACGAAAACAGGATGAGAACTCTATTCGGGTCTCCCAAAGAGGAATCAAAAGAGCTATGCTTGGAATGTCATGTTTCACTCAGGTGAGAAAACGAATCCTGAGTTCCAACCTCCTTCAATGGTCAAGAATCAGGGATGCTGTCTTGTTTGCCCAGGCATCAAAAATCAGATGGGCTAGTCATGTAATGAGATTTGTAGACCAAGGCTGGACTAGAGCCATTACCGACTGCATTCAATGGGAAGTCAAAAGAACACGTGGCCACCCACCTAACAGATGGTCAGACTTCTTCGTCAAGACCCTGAACAATTGGTTTGAGGCTCTTCGTGTTCCTAGAATGAACAGACGTCATTGGGCTACACTAGCACCAACAGGGACGAATGGAGATGTTACTGGCGCCTGCTCAAGAAAATTGATCAGTAACGGGAAATCAAGTGATCAAATGATCATGACTTCATTTCTCTTGACAGCTGCATAGTATTTCATTGTGTAGATATACCGAATTTTCGTTAACCAGTCATCTGTTCTAGGGCACATGGGTTGTTTCCAGATTTTGGCTATTGTAAACAGTGCTGCAATGAGCATATAGGTACAGATGTTATTTCCACTGTGCTTTTTTGCATCCTTGGGATATATTTTGAGAAGTGGTATTGGAGAGCCCGGCAAGCTACCGAGAGTATTCGATATGCCAGACACAGTAACAACAAAGTCTCCAATGGAGACGTTACTGGGCTCACTCGAGCAAATTGACGATCAACGGGAGGGCCTTTACCTTTTATTGTAGTGTCATATGAAAGCTGAATTTCTAGTTTTTGAAAGACTGTCCATATTGTTTTCAGAAAGGCTGGACTAGTGGGAATTCCCAAGAACAGTGAAAGAGTATCCCCTTTTCCCCACATCCACGTCAGCACTCATTGCTTTTGTTCTTTCGAATGTGTGCCAATCTCTGTGGTGTGAGATGATACCTCATTGTTTTGATTTGCATCTTCCTGATGGCTCGCAATGTGTAGTATTTTTTTCATGTGTCTTTTGGCCATTTCTGTTTCTTTTTTGAGAAAAATTCAGTTCATTTCTTCTCCCCATTTTTTGATGGGGTTCAACTTTGCTTATAAATGGATAGACATGGAGAGTATCATACTAAGTGAAATGAGTCAGAAAGAGAGGGACAGACACAGAAGGACTGCATTCATTTCTGGGGTACAAAACAACATAACATGAGGCTGACACCTAAGGATAGTAGATACACGGGACAGGAAGATTGCTCCATAGCTGGAAGCCTGCCTCATGAGTAAAAGGGGAGAAGGCAGCTGGGGTAGAGGATGAATCACTAAGAAAATGATGGCTTAGGGAACTGGTTGGGATGGGAGATGTGTGCAGAAAGTAGATAAAGGACCAAACATGATAACCTCTCAGTGTCTATATTGAAACCATAATGGCCTAAAATAGAGAGAGATTATGGGGAATATTGTCTGCCATGGAGGCAGGGGAAGGTGAAGTGGGGGAGGAATACAGGGGATACTGGTGGTAGGGAATGTGAACTGGTGGAGGGATGGATGTTTGTTCATTGTGTGATAGTAACCCAAACATGAAAACTTGTAACTATCTCATAGTAATTCAATATTTTTTTAAAAAAAATGTGAAATAAGAAGCAGTTTCAACCAGTGGGTCTCTAACTCTGGCCTGCCAGAGCATTCAAAGATGCTAAAGGCCATTCAAGAAAAGTGGCTAGAAAAAAAACAAATGTGCAATATCATATGCCTTTCCTTTACTTAGGATGAAAGATTAGACTTTATAGAAGATGGTGGGGATCATACAACTTCGATGTGGGCTCCGAGAGTTGCCAGCATCCTGGAGAGAAAGGAGGGAGACGGGAAGTCGCCTGCCAGACCCACTTCCTTTGCCATCCCGATACTTTCTGTCTGACCAGCATAATGCAAGCCCTCAGACAGTGAAAGGAACCTTTAGCCCTCACGGCGTCATGTGGCTCCATTTACAGGAAATGGCACCATCCCAAGCTTTAAAAGGTATTCTCCAAGTCTACCTAGGCATTCGGGGAGGCAGCGCTTAAAAACAACATGAAAATAGCAATATTTTCCATGTGGTGCATTCCCAATATAATCAAATACAACATACAACAAAAGCTTCTCTTTTGTCTAAAAAAATCCCTTATTGTCCTTAAACAAAAAGTAAAATTAAAGCATCATCCATAGTCTGGATTTTGCCTCGAGCAGCTATGGAATTAATTAGATGGTGTTGTCTAATCTCCCGTAGAGAGGTAAGGTACTGGCAACTATGATTCATGGAAAATATGAATATTCTTTATTATACACATTAGAAAAACATACATATTATATACACATTTTAAAATAATTTTCAGGTTCAGTTTGTTTGTTCACTATTTATACTTTTTGTATTCTCTCTTTTGAGTTTGCTGTTAGCGTAGGTCTATCACTCAAATTTATAATCTGATTAGCAGTTAGCACAAATTTTGAGAAAATAAAGTGAAACTACTCCTGCTAACATTCTACAGCTGTTCAAGATGTGGGGGAAGATACTCTACTCATTACTATTTAAAGGAAATTCCTCTATGCAAGAGTTTCCAATTAGGTTATAGGCCACCTTTTAGCTGCTGCAGAAGATGCATGATTACATCTACTTTCAAAACAGTGTGGAAATTCTCACAATCCCTTCATTCTGAAAACCTGGCAATGCATACGAAACAGCAGTGCATTAGGGGGGCAAAAGAATTCTCTGTAATATAGCAAGCAACTCATTCGTAAAAGTAGTTCCATCAAGAATAGACAAATAACTTAATTATAGAGATGTTTAAGAGAAAGTTGCCTATTCTCCTATTCCTTCATAAGTCCCCTTCGATTTACCATTTCTATCCACACACAAGTAAGTACATAATTATATAAGTATCCCAAAGGTTATTTGTAAAAATAAAAAAAGATTTTAAACTTTCTTCTTAGATATTATGGCTTTTCTGTTAAAAGTTCAGATTACATCACTTAATCACTTAACTTCCCGTTAGTCGTCGATTTGCTCGAGCGGGCGCCAGTAACGTCTCCATTTGTCCCTGTCGCGTGCTAGTGTAGCCCAATGGCATCTCTTCGCTCCGGGAACATGGAGGGCCTCAAACCGATCGTTCATGACCTTGACAAAGAAGTCTGACCATCTGGTAGGTGGGCGGCCACGCGGTCTCTTGACATCCCGTGGAATCCAATCAGTAACAGCTTTAGTCCAACGGTCGTCTTTAAATCTCATTACGTGACCAGCCCATCTGATTTTCGATACCTTGGCATATGAGACAGCGTCCCTGATCCTTGATCGTCGACGGATATCAGAACTCCGGATTCGTTCTCTCATTTGAGTGAAACGTGATATTCCAAGCATAGCTCTTTCTATTCTTCTTTGGGAGACCTGAATGGCGTTCTCATCTTGTTTGCGTAGGGCCCAGGTCTCTGAGGCATATGTTAATGCAGGAAGAACAGTGGAATCAAAGAGATGTGCCCGGAGCCGGAGGTTCTTCGTCCTCTTAGCTATTTCTTCGACGTTCTTGAAGGCGTTCCAAGCCGCTCTCTTCCTCCTGCGCAGCTCGGGTGCCAGGTCATTTGTCATGTTGACCTCTCGACCTAGGTACACATAGCTGTTGCATTCGGAGATGGTCGTTCCATTGAGAGCGAATGGGGCGTCAGGAACAAGGCTGTTTCTCATAAACATTGTCTTCGTAAGATTCAGCTGTAGTCCTACCTTTCCACACTCACGGTCAAAGTCGGCCAGCATTTGTGCCGCTTGGCTGATGTTTGGTGTTATTAAAACAATGTCATCAGCAAAGCGGAGGTGGTGTAGTTGCCGACCATCTATCTTCACTCCCATTCCTTCCCATTCCAGTCGTCGCATGATGTTCTCGAGGGTGGCACTGAAGAGTTTTGGTGAAATGGTATCACCCTGCCGCACCCCTCTCTTGACATCAACGATCACTTCTTTGTAGAATGGTGAGATCCTGGTAGTGAATCCGCAATACAGCTCACGGAGGATCCTGATGTATTGGGCTTGAATGCCCTGATTGGCTAGGGCTTCAATGACCGCTTCCGTCTCAACAGAATCAAACGCCTTCTTTAGATCAATGAACGTTAAGCAGAGCGGCATCTTGAACTCCCGAGAAACCTCAATGAGTTTGGTTATCGTGTGGATATGGTCGATGGTGCTGAATCCTTTGCGGAACCCTGCTTGCTCACATGGTTGTCCTTCATCTAGTGTTCTGCCAATCCTATTCAGGATGACTCGAGTGAACAACTTGTAGATGACAGACAATAGGCAGATCGGGCGATAGTTGCCAATGTCATGGATGTCTCCCTTCTTGAACAGTAGTACGGTCCTGCTGGTTTTCCATTGAGATGGAACCTTGCATTCAGACAGGTAGCGAGTGAAGAGCCGAGCCAGTGTATTGATGAGTACTGACGGCAGGTTCTTCAGGTGTTCAGGTCTGACCTTGTCTGGGCCGGGTGCTGTTTGCTTCTTTACTGACGAAATGGCGTGTCGGATTTCGGAAGGGAGAACGTTGGGAACGACATACCCATCCTGTGGAATTTGGTATGTCGGCAAGTGGACATGGCTATCGAAGAGATTTGAGTAGAAGTCATGGATAATCTTCTCCATTGCCGTTCTGGAGGATGTGATGGATCCATCAGGACGTCGGAGGGCAGTCATCTTGGTCTTATAGTTGGCGAAGGACAGGCGGGCGTTACGAATACTTTTCCCGGCTTCTGCCGCATCTACCAGTACTTCTGCTCTTCTCTCTTTGAGGTCTTCCTTGATCGCATCTCTGCACTGCTTTGCAAGCTCGGACGTTAGCTTGCGGTTGCCTGAGGCATGCGCCAAACCACGCTGGCGAATTAGCTCAAGAGTTTTCGAAGATAGGCGACTTTTTGTGGCTATCTCTCTCTTGGCGTTCCTCGCACATTCATGGAGGTGCTGAACCAGTCGATCGTATTCCTCGTCAATGTTGTCAACAATGGCATCTTCCCATGTTGCCGCAATAGTACCAAAGAGTTCCCAGTTGGTGGTCGTTCTGGGAGTTCTCTTTTTGAACTTTGCAGCCCTTTCTCCCCGCTCTGTGAAGTAGAATTTTGCACGAAGGAGACGGTGGTCCGATCCCGTTCGAAATTTTGGGACAACAGCGACATCAGTCAGGCAAAACCGTCGATTGAATATGATGTGGTCTATTTCGTTGTGGAATCGTCCACCGGGAGACTCCCATGTCCATCGTTTAGATTC